>NC_031770.1:54861687-54914066 GCF_001522545.3 Parus major | reverse complement strand
CCTGCCTTCCTCCCTCCCTGTCATTGATGCAAATACATACTGAACATAAATACTTCTCCCACAATGCTGAACTCTGTACAGCCTCTGCACTAAGGATTGGAAAATAGATATTTCAAAGCATGCCACAGACAAGAACTAGAGAGAGGCAAAACTATAACTGACAAATGAAGAAAGCCAGTTTATGCTAAAATGTAATCCTAGAGATTCAAAGAGCTAAGGAGTAGATTAAATGTTAGCTCTCCTTTGGTGGAATGTGAAGAACCCTCAGTGGTTAGGTAATGACAGGTTGAAAAGGGTTGAGTGTGTTCCGTGCTCCCAATTTCAAACTAGCAGTAAGTCAACTGCGCATGAGGGACAAAACCCTCTTAATTCAATTGATTTAAAACATTGAAAAATAACCAAACCCAAAACATTGGTTTTCTCACTTTTGTTCAAACTTTCTTGCAGTCAAGATTTTTGTCAAGCTATGTGGTTTTGGAACAAGATTTTCAGTGGCCGTCTTTTGTGCATGTTTATCTCCCAGTACATCTGGGGAAAAAAACCCAAAATGGCATAAAAAACCCCAAAGCAACCCAAACTATACAAAACAAATGCCTGAAAACTATAGGTATGTGGAATGCTCTTCACAAATGTAGTGATTGATGCTGAAATGTCCTTTTAAAGCCAGTGGCATCTTAGATTTTCCACAGAGCGGAGTCAATTAGTCTGATGAACTTGCTGTCAGACAATTATGTAGTCTGATGCAGCTTCATGGCTTTAGGCACACTGATGAAACAGCAGAGGCCAATTAAAACATAACCTGCCTCCCTCCATCCTACTGGCCTTTTTCTGGATATTCCTGTTCCTGTAGCAAAAGGTTGTACTGCTATTTGCTCCAACTATTGAGTTTACAGGAGAGAATAAGAATATATTGAGGTCATTTTTTAAAATAAGCTCTTGGACCTCTTGTCTAATGAGCTGAAATTAGAAGGAATGGACTCTAACATTGATTTAGTATGTCTTAGGATGATGTCTAAATGAGTGAAAATTCATGCATTTTAATTAGAATGCAAATTTCTGGCCCTGTTGATAATTGATTGAATTGCTCATGTTACAAGTCATTCTTTAGGATTAATCCTTCTGGGGTCTGAGTTTTCAAGATTTTGCTTTGCATTCTCAGTGAATGATTTCCATATGATTTCCAGACACCTGTGTAATATTTAGCATAAAGCACAGGTCTTTACTTTTTTCTAGAAACACTCTAATGGAGAAAAATTTGATATATTTTCATGAGAGCACAAACTTTGGGAGGAATTTCCAAATTAACTGAGAGATCAGAGAAGCTTCAGTATGAAAAACCCCTAAATTTGTTTTCCTTGTAAAAGTAAATTTACAAATTTACTTCTGAGGCAAATAGAATTAGAAGAGGAAAAGGAGTCCCTTTCAAAAAAAAAATCAAGTCTGATGCTAAATATTTGCATTATTTTCTGAACATAACTGTAAATCCTTGTCTCTTACAAAACTTAGGATAGAAATCAAGCCATTAATGAAGATGGATAATTCTTTTCCATGCATTTTCTTCTAGCACTAGGATCACTCCACATGGAATATCATTTGAGGTGAAAAGTGAGAATAGCTTAACCCAGGAAGAGAGGAAAAGTGAACCAACTTAAATGAGCTAACTAATAATAAATGCTGCCTTTAATCTATCCAAAACAGAAAGGCATTAATGAACTATGATGATGCAAATGTGGAAGAGTCACCAGTATGACATGGAAATGTCAACAGTACATGACAATCAAAATTCTGTGTGAAGGAAGCATTGGACAGCTATTAGAAATGGAGTAAAATAGAAGTAATGAATTCAGTAATGCAGTCTATAAGACTTAAGATTTGAGACGAGCAAGAATGCCACTTGGAATATGGAAACTAAACAGCTGCTTAGAGTAAGAATAGTGATGTGTTAGTCAAGTGTCATCCACCAAGAGAGCCCTGAAAAACACAGTTAAAGAGGTGCCAAAAGACATTAGGCACTGTTTTAAGCAAGCTTAATATGAGTTATGCAAGAAAAGGGTGAACATGGATACTATCCTTCTAAGACATGGCAAAAAAAAAAATCAGTACTGTGTCAGAATCACCTAAGATCTACAACAATGAAGAAGAGAATAGAACAGCAGTTTTAAATTTATATTGTTTTTCCCAGGGAAATGAAAGCTGTGGTTCAATTGTCATTGTTTCAGGATCTATTTCATGGAGAGTAATTGGGGATGAAGAGGAAAAGAGGACACAACAGCAGGAAGAGGATATTTAATCTGAAGAAGAATGCTGAAATAACAGATTCATAAACTATGCATGAATTAGTTCACGTTGAAGCTTAAAACATTCAGAAAAGGTTCTAGCAAAGTAAACAAAATAATATAACCTAAAATAAATTAAAAAAAAATCTTGGTTAGCCCTTAAAATACATTAATGGGGGTAAACTTCCCTCTTTTCAGAAAGAAGCTACTCATCAAACTTCATCCACAGTAAGTTGCCCAAATCTTCAGCATTTTCTGCAAATTTTTCAAGAACAGCTTTGTGAGTGGTTATTGATCTTTAGCTTTGCAATAATTATTTTCACCATAGTGATAGTTTAACAGCTCCTGGTTCATCTTTCTGCATTATGAAGTCAGGCTTCTTTTGTAGCAGGAGAAATGAGCTGAGGTCTGTGTTGAGACAAGAAGCTACAGTAGTCCCCTGTTACAGGGCATGTGACCTGGAAAATTATTTGCTTTTTTTCATACTCATTTACTTTAGCTTGCAGGAACTCAAATGTAGAAGATTGGCAGATATGTAGACAATTACAGTCTTGTTAAAGCACTTACTGTGGCAATATGTAGATAGGGAACATGTAATTGCAATTGTGATAATGTAAGTATTAGGTCCTTTCTAAAACATCACTTCTCCAAGGCAACATCTGTAGTCACCGGGGGTCATCTGAGCTCTAGCATCAGGAAAGAGGTTTAATGGAACTGTTATAAACGTTTTTAGGCTACAGAGTGATACAAGTCTCATTAACTGCTGATAATTGATAAATACAGAGGGCTGTGTGGAAGCCCAGGGGAGGGATCTATCTATTGATGCAATTTTTTGTCTTAATGTCTTCACAAGTGGGAGTTAATTGTCTCTTTCTTCCATGGTTCATTGTTGTTAGTAAAGGAGTTCCAATTACTTTCTGAAGAACATCCTGATTTCTTGATTGATAAATGGATTTATTTTTGTCAGAGAGCAGCATTTTTTTTTCTAAGAAACTGTATGCATTCCATTATTTCATTGAGTTACTTTTCTCCTGCTGCTGATTCTGAGATCCAGTTGTCGAGAAAACAGAGTAACTCAATTTTCTCTGGTTCATAGCTGTGGTAGTTTTTAATGAAATCTTTTATTAAAAGTTTCATGGTATGAAGATCACTAAAAGGTCAAGAACAGCAAGGAAACCCTGCTGTTCATGGACATTAAAGGCCTTCCTAATTTTACACAGCTGTTAATTTCAAATGACTGTATTAATTCTTCCTGAGGAGAGGAAATCGCATAGGTCTTTTTCCTGTGAATCACCACACAGACAATTCTTGGCACAGTGTTGTAGCATTTCAGAATAAAACTCTAATCAGATACTTCACATGCAAAATGAGACTCATTTGAATTCCTTATTATGAGAAAAAAGCAGCAAAGAAAGGATAATCTCTGTTTGTTTGGCATCCAGTAGCACTTCCAAGGTCATGTGGCCAAGACGCTGTGGTACCATGGGCACCACACCAGCAGGACAGCCAGGCATGGCTGAGCTCCCTTCCTCCATTCTGCTTCTCAGAAAGGATCAGTGGGTACCTAGCCTTGCAGGGAGGCAGTCGGTCTCCCAGCAGGTCAGGTCTGGATGGGGTCTCTGGGGACAGAGGAGATTGGTAAATGGGTGTCACTGTGTGGGGGCCTTGGGAAATGAAAGGTAAGTTAGAGGTTTTTCGTTACTCCTGAGAATGGTCAGTAGAGAAATTGCTGAACAAAATGCATCAGGTGTAAGGAGAGAAGTCAGACCTGCTTACCACACCGGTCTCTTGAGTCCAGTGTGACCACAGCAGCAGATAAACTGAAATGAAGACCACTTTTGTATCACGTGTTGGCTTCATGTATTTCTTCAAATGTTCTTTAGCAACAGCTCTGGCAAAGTCAATAGGACATTTTCTTCCTGGGTGAAGGAGACAGAGTGATCAAGTATTCTAAGAAATATGTTATTACTTCAGCAATTTAGGTTAAGGGAAGGAAGGGGAGAAGAGTAGTCCAGAGTTAGTGGTACATGGGCTCACCCCCTCCTAGCGAGAGGGGGAGCCACTCTCACTGGGAGAAACTGTGTTCCTAACAGAGAAGGTTGTGTTTCACAGAGGAGCCATGCCTTAAAACATACCAAGCAAGGCTTTTTTCTATGCCAAAGCAAAGCCCATGTTATCATTATCAAATGATATTTTTCTGAGGAGGACTTGGCTGTATGAATGTCTGGTAAACACTACAGTTAATTAGATGCCTGCATCTGCACATTTAGTCAAATACACAGGCAGATATTGATTCCAGCCACAAGACTCTCATAAACAAAGTCATTGAAAATATGTGAAGTGTTTGGGTGAAGATCATTATAAAACAAGATTACCGATCTGAAACCTCCAAAATCCTAAATTATCAAGAAAATAAAAAACAAGAAGTAAATTCCATTTAGACACCCATGACAAGTCAAAATGGTTATCAAAAAGAAGCTTTGCCCATTTGCCAGCACTGCCTATACAAACACAGTGTAGCTTACTTCATTATTATTAAACATGAACTATGTTTTCCTGACTATTGCATGAGTTGCTGACAATGTCATATCACTAAAGCTAGTTTCTGAAACACTTCTCAAAGTAGATTTTTAATATTTATGTTGTAATTGTGAGCAAAGGACAAAATAGCCTTTTTTTTTCCTAGAGTTTGTATCCTGCTCTTAAAGAATAAGAACAAAAATAATAACTTAGCATTACATTTTGGCATATACACAGTTTTTAACATGTCTTATGTCTTTGCAAAATTGGAGGCGTGTGAAGTTGTGTGTGTGTGTGTGTGTAGCTACAGAGAAGCTGTTGTACCCATATTTGCTGTAGTCAGAGCTGTAATTATCTTTTCAAATATTGGCTCTTTTATGACATGCAAAGAGGACAGAGAAAGGAAATTATATTCAAAGTCAAATTTGGGGCAGAGAATGTTATCTATAAAATATTTCAAAAACTTCAATATTATATTTTATTTCTCTTCAATTACAAATATTGTTTAATGTTTTCATTACTGCTTAAAGAAAGTTTAAAGATCTCAATCAACAATACACTGACATTCTTTAATGTACATTGTCTTGAGTTTCTGTGAAACTGAAACCGTGCTGTGGAAAAGATTTTTGATTGTGATGAAGTGTTTATTTCATTTGACTTTTGTTTCAAAACAAAAGAAATCATCTTATCCTTTCAAATGATGCTGAACTGCATTTTACTATATGAATTTCTTTTTTCTCATGGATGTATACTTATGTATTTTGTCCTGGACTGGAAAAATGGATAACAAAAGTCCTATGTTCTGTAGCAGTGCTTATCAAAGAACATTGTAAGAATAATAATGAGAAAAAGATATTACGGAAGCAAACAACCAAGTCATCTCTCTCTAACATTTCTGGATCTTGTGAATGTGTTGGTAACATAAAAAAACCAGAAAGTGATCTCTGCACTGCTGGGAGAAACATGTTCTCTATCCCATCAATTGTAAAGTATTTTTATTTGTAACTGCGAACCGAAGTGAGTCCAAAGATGGCTAAGAGCAGTCTTGGACCTTCTAACTGTGTTTCTTTAGTTTTCAGACAAATCTGAAATCTTTTAGTATTACCATCAATTAGTTTGTGTTGAGGCTTACAATATTTGAAAGGACATTTATCAAGCTCACTCTGCCCATGATCAGAGTTTAAGATGTCAGCTTCAGCTGATAACAAAGACGTCAAAATGGACTGAGAAGTGTAAGTTATGACATGGAAGTTGGAGAACTCTGGAAACAGAGGCTGAAGGAGTGAAAGGTGGAAGTGTTCCACAAGTATACTTCAGTCTTGTGTTCAGTTGGTATTTTATCACGTCAGCCTCATGGTGGAAAATCACAGAATGACAGAATAGGATGAGTGGGAAGGAACCCATAAGGACAAATCTTTGACATATCCAGATCACGTGGTTGTTCTATGCAGTTCATGTGTGTCCCTTTTGTTTTCTTCTCTCCTACCTGAGCTCTTTTTCCTTGCAGATTTAAATATCAAAAATGTGCAGCAAAAATGAGACAACTCATACGTCTGAAACTAAAAATAAAATTAGTCCTTCTGACATTTTTACCTTACAATAAATATTGAAAGGATATTCCAATGTTATCCCAGTAGATGTAAACAGTTTGATACAAGTGTTTGAAGTATTTGTAGATGACTGGCCTGCCCTTTTAACCTTTCTAAACAGCCTGCATGACCATGACAAAGGAGGAGGCTGTTCCTGCTCTTATTGCTACTGACCCTCTGCCCACTCTTGAATTTTTCCTCCTTGCTTCAATAAGTGAAGACCAAGAGGAATTGCTCTATAATTTCTCACATTGCAACTAATAAGCTTTTTCCCCTCTTCAAGGAAAACAAGGCCTGCAAAATTGATTTTAGTGCTTATAAGTGTCCTCCTTTTCTGTTTTATTTGCGCTAGGTGTTTATTCAATAATACGAGTAACACAGAATTGTAGAAACCTGGCTCACTGTAAGCCTGGAAGTGGTGGATCTATCCCTGCAGGATACTAGAATAGCATGTGATTTTGAGGCTGGGAACATTTTCTCATAGCCCAGATTGGATTTAGCGGTTTCTCTTTTGAGGGTCAATCCTGTCTTTTTCAAAAAATTAGAATTGTGAGAGGTAGTGGCTTCCCCGTGATTCCAAATGAAAGTATGTGTTGTGTTGATTCTGAAAGATTTATTTGGAGAAGGGAGATAACTGTTCAGATATCTATGACCACCAGAGAAGACAGAGCAGACAAAAAGCCATCTCTTCAAGCTGTAAATCTGATGGACTGTCAAAGGCAGGAACTAATACCATTTTAGAAAGAAGAGAGGGTGAGTGCCATTTTACATGAGAATGTCTGACACTCATATGAGTGATTTTGAAAGCCATAGTGTTTCTACTTGTCTTTATATGCTGTAATATCTATTCCAGCCAAAAACAATAAACTAACAAAGAGATAAAACAGAGAAGGTATTAGCTGAGACACTTTTTCATATTGAAGGCCATACACTGACCAGGCTGAGATAAAAGATTAGTAATGATCAAGCTGCACCTTCCCTTGCCATCAGTATGGGCTTATTTTCAAACCCTTCTAATAAACAGCAAGAAACAATGCTCACCCTCTGCTTGCTTGAAACTCATCTTTCCCACTACACTTGAAGGCAAATGCATTTCTGTCTCTGTCCATGTCCTTCTGGATCAGCTATTAAAGAAAGGAAGATGCAGGGGAATAATAACCCTGCCTTTCATTGTTCACCCCTGTTTCTGAGCACTTACCATCAAACCTATTGTTCAGAGCAGCACAGCCCACTTGCAAACTGCCTAAAGAAGCAATACCCACATCACAGAAAGAAAAACTGATGGAATAGAGGGATATTTGCAGTCCTGTGGCAGGAAATATAAATGATAAAATGGAAAGTGGAAATCATGAGACTGCTTGAGCATGTTTTCAGGGCTGCTGTACCACAGATTGTGTGCCAGCTAATGGAAAAGTCTCTTTCTAGCAGTGCAAAGTGAGTGTGAAATGTAGCCATAAAGTGTTCAGGGGCTTATTTTTTCAGGTTTTTCTGTGCTTCTCTAGCTTTGCGTAACAACCTGAAATATTGCACAGTATTTTTCAGCTTGAATAATTTATATTTTTTTCTTTTTTTTTTTTTTTTTTTCTTCAGTGAATCTAACACATTATCAAGGGACATTTAATCCTAGTGCTTGCTTTTGTTTTATTCAGTAGGAAATTATTGTCCTGATCTTGTCAGTTACAGTAATTTAGAGAAAAACAACAGCAGCAAATGCTATTCTGTGGTATTCATGCCACATCACGGCAGACATATGAATATGAAAACTTTAGCTGGATGGTACTGTGATTTCAGTGTTCTCAGTATTCTCTCCCTTTTCTGCAGAAAAAAGATGTTTCTGCCATAGTCATCTTTGATATTTGTTTTCTTCCCCTACCACACTTTGTTTGCCCTGATACTCCTCGTTCAGGAAGATGGGTAATTTTATCTTATTCACATGAAGAGACAAAAGATTTTCACCTGACATTTTCCTGCAGGGTGTATTTTTCCAGATGTATTCTTTTGGTTCTCTGTGCCTCTATATTCCCATTTTTGAGCTGCAGGTACTTCTGGCTCCCGTTCCCATTGAGCACACACCCACTGTTCTGACTGCATGGAGGGGTCTTTGTCTTTCTCTATTTGCAGACAGAAGTGGGGAAAGATGAAGGGTGTGAAAAACAATGGAGAGGAAGGAAATGCAGCCTGTCTTTGCCTGTGTGGGTTGTCATAGAGGCCAGACCTAGAAACTCCTATTTACTAAGAACCACTGCCCAAGCTCCCCTGGCACAGCCATTTTCCTTTGCCCATCCCACAGCAGGCCCTTTCTCTGCTGAAAGACAAATATTTTGTTCTTCTAGTTCTGAAGTTCAAATCTGTACTGAGCTGCATAAGAATTGTGCAAGATTACCAAGGAGGAGTTAAAGAGAAGAACAAAACATAAGGTCATATTCAGACTACAAAAGAATCTGATACCTGTTTAAAACTGTTGGACATATTACATTGATGATAATGAGGAGACAGAAAAAAAGGGCCGTGAGAGAAAAAAAATTATAAGCCTTTTATTTCGCCTTGACAAAACTATAACAGAAATGCATTTTTCTTTTCAGTCCAGAGGGAATAAAGTCACCAAAAATATAAGATTATGATGTTAAAACACAGAACTAAGTCCTGTATCAAAGATGTAAAGGATCACATAGCATAAGATTTCACCTTCAAATAAAAAATTTGATGTGGCAGAGCTGTAGTACTATTGTGTATTGAAGTATAGACTACTCCTCTTTGACTGAAAGTATTTTACATATGTGCAGAGAACCATCTCTTGCTTGAAAGAATTTTTCAAACACCTGATGCGATTATATACCAACAACCAAAGATCCTTCAGTGCTTCCACAAGTTACTATTGCTTTCTTTTGCAGAGGAAAAGAATGTGAATGTGGTGTCAAACCTCAAGACAGGGCAAGAAATTAGGAGCAAAAAACCAGTTCCTTTCTCCTAAACAGCAGGCAACATTACGTGAATCTGTATGCAATGTCAGTGACCCTGCCAAAGGCACATGCCCTGCTCTGAACTGTAAAAAGTAAGACAGCACAATAATAAGTAGTTCACTTTTGCAAAAGTTGCACATTTTTTTTTTTAATGAGAATTCCTTGTTCTTTTTCTGTATCTGGACTATTAGTCCACTCATTCAAGAGAAACCCTGAATTTCAAAAATATACAAAAAAATAACTCAATGGAAAGGACTACTAACCTTACCAATGAAGACTTATCCCCAAAAGAAAGCTAAAACAGCTGTTTCAGTGCCGCCTTCAAATGAGCAGATTGTGCAGTGTTCACTGTTTTCATTAGTCTGACCTGTGGATCTTTAATTGTTGAGAAAAAGAGGAATTAAAAGGAGAAAATGCTAAAGTCATAAGAAACAAAGTAGTTAATATGATTTGAAGGTGAGGTATTCATCAATACAAGAGCCCTCCACTGGATTAATATTCATTCTCAACCGACACACATAATAAACTAATTCTAACTGCATCAAAGGTAATTTTATCAAAGCCCTGTTCTTCTGCTACAGAAAATTTGTCATCTGTTTATCTAATAAGAAGTTATTTACACCTTGCATATTCATTGGGAAATGGGAACAGTGTGATCTGGATGAATAAGTTCTCAGCTCCACCTCAGGGAAAGAGTCTCCCTACAGTGTCCCACCTTCTGAGGAGAAAGACACACTTGTGCATATGGGCTGCAGAGGGGTCAAAGAGGAGTCCCAGAATATGTTAAGAAGCAAAACTAGTCTTTAGGATAGTTAGAGGCTTAGACTCCATCTTTCCTGCTTAGGAGAGCAAAGCACAGTCTAGTAGACACTGTGGAGAGAAATACAGTTTTTACTAGAATGATTTTATTAAAGACATTATGTCTCATTTAGAAACATCTGAGATTATTTTATTAGTTGTTGTTGTTCCCATGTGTAGAAAAACACATAGACTTTCATACAGAGTGGCATTTTGGGGCTTGCAAAAAACAAGAAGGGAGGAGCAAGTGTGTCCTCCCTGAAGCAGGTGGCATCACGCTGTTTGTGAGCCATCAGCACTCACACAGACAGGCAGCGCCACACATTCCTCTCAAAGGTACAAAACATTGCAGTCTCTCCCTGTGCCCTCATAAGATTAAAGTAGCTGCAGATAAGATTTCCTAGCCTTTATAAGTGGACACTGTGAGGGCCCTGAGTGCATTCCCTCTTTTCCACAAGCATTTACTATCTGGGTTCAAGGCCAGTTTAGATAAAGAAGCTGTCAGGCCATGTCAGCAGGTGCATGTCCTGCCTTTGCTCAGGAGCTGCTTTTAAAGTGAGGCTCCTGCTCTCAGCTCCTAGCCTGAGCTGTGTGGCAGGTTTTCCTGTGCCTTCTTCCATGCCTTCCAGACCCCTACTCAGTGACCTGGCTTTCCAAGCTAAAGCCGGGAGCTTCCTTGTCCCATCAGACCTGTCCTGGCAGCCTGGGTCTCAGGAGATGCAGGTCACCTGCACCCACCCATCCCTGCTACTCACCTTGCTCTGCTACTCTGGGCTCTGCATTCTTGGGATGGTGCTACCTCACTGCTCCTGTTTCTCCCTGCCAGTCTATTGGAAGCAGAAGCAGTGGTTGATTCTTACAGAATAATTTTCTTGAGGTGTATGTTGGTCACATATTGCAAGCTCACTCAGGCCACATGTTCTGCTCTTACCAAGAGGTCTGAGCTTTCAGGCCTGACATACAATATAGTTTAAATCCACTCCATGGTTTTTGCAAAATACTGTCCTTCCTCTCTTTTCTTGGATGCCTCAAAGTTGCTATGGAGACACTTTAATTTTAAATCACAAGTACGTTGTTTAGGAAAGCCACAGGTGCACTAGTTCTATTTCTCTATTTCATACATAGAGCTATGAGAGCATTACTGCACTGTTTGATGGATGGCTATTATGATTCTTGCCATCCTTGAATGACTTCTCTTATCTGAAATCTGGGCTTGCTGAGTTTCTATATGAATAACACTTGCAAGGAGAGGATAGACAGAAAATATGTGTTCAGGGCAAGGGTAAGGAATTTGGAAATACACTGTCACTTCAGTAAATAATAAATTCAACAGGAAAATACATTGCTTCCCAAGTGAATGGAAGAGAATATTTTCTTCAAGTGCCTCTGAATTTTTTCTGGTAAGGAATGGTGCTTAAGGATTAGAGAAATTGTAAGACTGAGCTCAAGCTATCCTGAGCTATCCTGAGTTTAAGAGCACACTTATAAACCCTGTAACTTTGAATACTGCAGCAGATTCCTTGCTCTCTGCTCTAGAAGGGAATCATAGTAAGTTCTATTTTGCTACAGTAGAAATAGGATTTCAAATTGTAGGATGCATTGTTTCCTCACAGGAAAACTCTTCCAAAAATTTGTCAAGAATCATTTAATTATGACAAATGGAAGGATAATAAAGAATAGCCTGAGTTCAGATTTAACTTTCATGTATTGGTAAATTTAACAGTTATTCAGTCATGCACTTGGATACAGTAGGGACTGAAAACCTCCTCCAGGTTCATAGCATATCCAGATTACTTCCAGAAATTTGCCATTGAAATAAGAAAAACAGACCCCAGGATTAGCAAGAGCATTGTAGCTCTGTGAAAGAATCCTAGTATTTTGGTTTAGTTCTACTTTTTATTATAAACAAGTTTATTATATATACACTATTTAGATTATATAAAGTGCTGATATAAAAAAATTAATCAGAAGAGGAAAACTATTATTTTGCCAAACACCTTCCTCCAAGAACACTAGATTATTCTAAATAAAATGGCTGCAGACAATTCTTCTAGCAGGCAGCATTTTGCCATTTTACTGCATAGTCAAGTCCAGGTCTGTATTACTCAGAGTAAACCTGGTGTATGAGCTGCAGGGTGCAATTAGATGTATTGCCTTCTCTGTTCAAATGATTGAAACAGTTGTTTTTATCAGGATGGAAAGCAATTGGACAAAGCAGCTTGTAAGGCTGAGTAATGGCCACTATGAGGCAATGAAACATTTACTAAAAACCTAGAAGTTCCTGCAATGATTCTCAGTTTTCCAACTGTTAGTGGGGAGGTAAGAGAAAAAAAAGAACTGAAATTAGTAAAAGGGAATTGATAGCTTAAACTTCATGACTCCAAATGAAAGACTAATTTGAGCTGGTGGCAAACTGATTGCCAATATTTGTTTTTATGATTATCAAGTAATCATGGAGATGAAGGGTTGTAGGCATACGTTGCTGAATAGAAGTTGTGTTTGGGATAACTACATCTGAAGGAAGATTAAGGACTTTTTGATTGAAAGCAATTTACCTAGAGGTGCTGTCACAGTATCCACTTCAATTACCAGCATCTTTTCTCAGGGTGAGAAGCGCTAATACACTTCTTTGCTAGCTGGGTAAACAGATGAGAGGAGTTTGCAGGAGAAAATGGAGAAAATGAGATAGGAACTTACCATTTGCTCTATTGCTAGACTTGTGGGAAGCAAGTGCCATGGTGTAACATCTCTCTTGAAACTGGCTGGATTTTTAAATGCCATGAGATTTACCTCTCTCCCTTTGAGTGTGGCTGTGCTATGCAGAGACCCCTCCTCTGAAAGGAGATGTCTCAAGGCGTTTCTGAGAGAGGCTGCACAGTGATGGCTCCCACAGCACCCAGAGCTAATAAGTGCAATCACACCAGGGAGCTCATTAGCTCTGGCTTGGCACCTTGACAGCAGCAGGCATGAGGCATCAACTGGTGTGGAGCCAACACACATCTACTGCTGGACACCAGACAAGCTCTTGCAGGGGATGAGAAGAAAAATCTCACCTTGGGCTAAATGCAGACTCAGAGCAAATGGTTTGGGGGAGGGAGAAGTGAAGTTTTTCTCTCCCTCATAACAGGAAGCATAGCAGAAGAGGGTGTCGTGTGGTTGCATTAGGCAAGGTACACCCTCACATAGCACTGCTCCTGTGGCATGTCTGCTTTCTCTTGATGGCTCTGTCAGCTAGACTCAACATATGAGCTGAAGGAGCTGGAAAAAAGCTGCATCCACTGCTGATGGTGTGTTGGAGAGACTACTACTAATGGGAACATGGAGACCAAGCTATCCCCTTTGTCACCACTCTCCAACCCATCTAAATCTGTGGGTGCCTTGGGCTGTGTCCTGCAGCTTTCATTTCTGTGTGAACTTGAGTGCTTATTAATAACACATTTGACATAAGCAGTTTAAGAACTGCTCTAGTAAAATGTACTCTTTGCAGGAAAAACACTGCCAGCTCTGCTGTGCACTTTGGTTACCCATTTATAATTATCATACATGCTTTATCATGCTGCAGGTTTTTATCTCAAGGTGTGGGCAGTTCTGGAGAAGTGAACTAAATTTTATATAATTAAGACAACACTATTTTCTGCTGACCATGAAGAGTCATTATGTAATTGTGAAGGTTCTTATTAAAATACAGAGGATTGGCTCCAAAACAAAATAATTGCTTTGGGCTTTTCTGCATTGTTTTTCCCTGCCTTGTACATAACTGGATAGCATTATTTTAGAACACTGTTTATGCAAAGTCTATTTGGTTCTCTTCTTCAAGGGGCGAAAAATGATTCTGTCAAATAAAATTACCTTATTTTGCCATAGTTGAAAGTATCTTGCCAGTGAATTGCTTTGATTTGTATTCCTGAGGTTTGTGATTTGATGTAAATGACCAGAAAGAACCATTTTAGGCCAACATGAAATAGGACATCTGTTTGTCTTTTGGGGGCTGGCTTGAAGTTATAAAAAATTTACAGAATTAAGATGGTTTTTGTCTTGCTCTTTCTTGCAAGGGTTTGTCCATTGATTTTCTTGTTCCAGTCTAATGGGGAACCAAGGGGAAATATGAAATGTCAGTTCTTTTAAAGGCTGTTTTTACTGACTCTGACTACTGCCACATTCCAAATATGCCACATATTCCAAAACTTAGAAATTTCCCTAATTCTGTTCCAGAATACCTTGAAGAAGTTGTGACTGTTACAGAGGACAACTTCTTGCCCAAAATTAGAATTAATGAAGAAACCAAACCAGCCAGCAAGGCCAGAGTTTATATTGTGGAACTGTTTCATTCTCATTTTAATGACATTAACAATCAGACAAAATATTATCTGAGGTCTTGAATGTTTCAGTACTTAATGCTTTTCTTGGACTTTGAACTTACAAAATGCAATAGCACAGGGGTGCTAGCACAGAGCACACTTCTTAACTAAATCCTTATTTTCTTTAGAATCATTTAATTTGTGTGATATTTGTTTGCAGATGTAAATGAGATCTAAATGCTGAAATACAAAGGGCTTGCATGAAAACCGTAGCAGCAGCTTCCTTTGCTTAAGTGTAAGTTTTCATTCATGTTACAGCATGAGTATGGCTGCTATCTCATCAGCTGTTCATCATTTTCTATATTCCTGTAACCATGCATTTTTCACTTTTACTGCAACATAACACAAAAGCCATGGCATCTCAGAATGACCCTTAAATGTTGGTCTGTGAAACTCCTAAGCCTTTATTTGAGTGGTTGGAAAGCAGGCATCCTGCTCAGTTTCAAAGAAAACAAATAGCAGCATTTTCTGGATTTATGGTGACATTTTGACAAGTTTGATTTATTTAGAAGAAACCTGTGCCAAAGAGTATTGCAGAATGGTGAGGAAACACTGTCACTGTATGCCACCAAAGGACATTTTCATTCTCCTCTCTGATCTCTGTGATTGCAGGTGAGAAGAGTTCAGCCTTGACCCTGTGTACAGGTTTCAGCTGGGATAGAGTTTGTATTCTCCTTAGTAGGTGGTACAGTGCTCTGTTTTGGATTCAATATGAGAATAATATTGATGACATACTGATGTCTTCTTTGTTGCTCAGTAGTGCTTACCTCAAGTCAAGGACTTTTCTGTTTCCCTTGCTCTTCCAGTGAGCAGGTGCACGAGAAGCTGGGAGGGAGCATGGCCAGGACAGCCTGCCTGATCAAAGGGATATTCCATACCACGAGAACATCACATCACACGTATAAACTGGCAGCACTTACTCAGAACAGGCTCAGGGACTGGCCTGATATCTGTCAGTATGTGATGAGCAATGGAGTTGTGAATCACTTGCTATTCCTGTGGTTTTTCTCTGTTTCTTCTACTCTCCTTTTTATATTATTATGTTTGTTTTTTTTAAATTTATTACACTGTTCTTATCTGAACCCATGAGTTTATTGTTTTTTTCCCCCCTGATTCTGCCCCTTGTCCCATCTGGGGAGGTAGGGGAATGAGTGGCAGTATGGTGCTTAGTGGCCAGCTGGGGTTAAAGCATGGCACACCAGCAATTGAAATGCCATGGACTCATTGGAAAACTTTCTTCTAAGGGCAGGGCAAGGATCTTCAGAAACAATATCAAGCCTATCCCCAAAGTGTCTCCCTGTCTACAGTAGATTCAGGGCTTTTGGCATTCTCTGATGATTTTTACAGACACAAGTTTTCCTTTGGTTATTTCCCTGGACACTGTATCTCTTGGCTAAGAGTACTGCAGAAAAATGTACATTTCATTCTAATGTTTTTACTGTTTAAGCTCCCGCCTTCCATCCAACTACTTGAACTGCGTCACTCAGACCTCAACAAGTCTGCTACATAAAGCAGATGAATACTTCCCAGAAAAACTCAGTACACATACCATTTTTCATCTGTGTTTTAGCACAGGCTAAATGAGCTAACAAAGGTGAGCCCTAGTTGTGTAACTACCTAACAGTGGCCAGAAGAAAGCAAAGTTTTTGTTTCTTGGAATTGTCAAACATAAAGCATTTCTGCAGAAAAGCTTTATCCAGTTCTTTTCCACTTGAACACTTTGCTTCTTCAACTTGCATTTAGAACAAACAGAAGAAGAGAGAAAAACAGCTTTGCTTGGACATCTTAAATTATTAATGGTTATTCTATACCATGCAGATGATTGCTGGGGGATGCTGTTTTGGGAAGCAAATGAGTGCAGTCCCTGGAAATCAGTGTCATTTTGCCTCTATCTCTCCAGTGATAGGCATCAGCCCCTATGGACCCAGCCTCACCTTGCTGCCACCACTGGTTCCCCTCCTGTTTTCTCTAGAACGTGGAGAACACTTCTCTTAATTTGCAGAGAGCCTTTGGGTGCCTGGGTAGCAGGAGAGAAACTGAGGAAATGGAGATACATAATCCTATTTCCTGACTGTGGTGCTTTTACAAAATTTTCTAGCTCTGAAGTTGGTTCTTGCTGCAGCCAGAGTCCCTAAGGGTTTCATCTTAGTTTGGAGAAAGACTAAATTCTGCTCAGCTTCCTATCATGCTTTTTAATTTATTACCAGAATCTTAATAAAGGGTCTTGCAGCATTTGAGTTAATTAATTTCTCTCTTGGTTCTCAGTTACTGAAGGTCAGACTGTCCTAAGAGAAGGAATCCTTGCAGAGAATATAACTGACTATTGTGTACAAAACATGCTGACTTTAATGAAGCAGAGATCAAAATCATATAAGGAAAGACAGATAATGAAGGAAAAACCAAGATGTGACATTTTAATAATCAGCCATTTGAGGCTACAACTGAAGGAATAAATGCATGTATTTTTATTTATTTAAGCCATTTTTTGGTATGCCTTAATGTATCTGTGTAAAGACACTCCACACAAAACATTTCTTAACAAGTCTATTGATACACTAACTTCATATAATAATTATATTTTGAAGCAAATTGCGATGGCAAAAAATATTAAGTCAAAATTTCTATGTCTTGCAAATGCACATCTATATATAAGCACATAAAACAAAATACTTTACTTTTGACAATATTAGGCTACCAGTGTAACTGGTGATTCACAACAGAAATTAAATTGCCTTTTTTTGTTTTTTCCTCTTAGCAACCAGCTTGAAAGAACTTTAATCTCCTGCATGCACAAGAGAACCCTTAAAACTTTGAAATTTATGGTTTGAGATATTGTATTAAAAAAAAAAAAAAGTGAAGCATTTTAAAAGATAGCTCATTATTTTGTGAAAGGCTCTAGGATGTTGTGGTCTGTGTCAAGATGTTTCAGCTTTCAAGGTATGTAAAAGAGGCTTAACAAAGGAATAAGACATGGGCTCCGGTTGTCTTTTCCATGTCATGATCTGGATATGCCAAGATATTCTCACTATTTCTTAACAATTGTGCCTGTTCAGGAAGATTTTGGAAGCTTGGAGAGGTTGTAGAGTTACAACATAATAATGAATTTTAGTTTTATGAGGGAGACAGTTTTAAAAACCTGTAATCTACAAACTATCCAGCCTCATGTCTGTGCCTGTAAGATCATGGAACAGCTCCTCCTGGAAGACATGTCAAGGCATGTGGATGACAGGGAGGTGATTAAAGACAGCCAGAATGGCTGTACAAAGAGAAAATCATGCCTGGCTAATTTGGGGATGTATGGAAGAGTGGCTGGGTTGGTGGATAAGGGAAGAGAAAATGATGTCCTCTACTGTGACTTCTTTAAGGTCTTTGAAGCTGTTCCACAGAAAATCTTTGTTGCTAAATTGGAGAGGTATGGATTTAATGGATGGAGTATTGAATGGATTAGGAATTGGATGAAAGGCAGCATTCAAGGAGTTGTAGTCTATGGCTCAGTGTCCAAAGGATATGAGTACTAAGTGTTGTCCCTCAGGGAGAAGACTTTCCATATGGCTCTTTCCATATGGAAGTAGTTTGATGCCTTTAATAATGAGATGGGCACCATCATTAAATTTAGAGAACACACCAAGCCACCCCATGAGACTAGGAATGCCATCAGAGAGATCCTGACAGGCTTGAGAAGTGGGTCAGTGGGAATCTCCTGAAGTACAACAACTCCAAGTGCAAGGTGCTGTGCCAGGATTGGTGAAATCACCAGTATCAGTGCAGTCTGAGTAACAAATGCATTGAGTGCTTCCCTGCAGAGAAGGACTTAAGGATATTGATGAATGAAAAATTGAACGTGACCTGGCAACGTGTGCTGGCAGCCCAGAAAGACATTTGCATCCTAAGCTATATAAAAGGAGCTGTGGCCAGCATTTCCAGATGTACAGTTCTTTTCCTCTAATGTGCTCATGCAAAATCCCAGCTGGAGTACTGCATCCAGTGATGAGGTCCCAAGCATAAGAAAGCCATGAACCCTTTGGAATGAATCCAGAGGAGAGCCAGGAAAATCATGAGAGGGCATAAGAGAGATCTTATTGAGAACTTGCAATATTTAAAGGGAGATTATAAAACAGATGGAGAGTGACTTTTTACCAGACCCTGTAAGAAGACAAGGGGTAATGGCTATAAACCAAAGGAGGGTAGATTTAGACTGAAAATTAAAAATAAAAATTCCTTACTATGAGGGTGGTGAGGCACTGGGACAGGCACTTCCCAGAGAAGTTGTGGATCCCCCATTTTTGGAGTTGTTCAAGGCCAGGCTGGATGGGACTTTAAGCAAACAGGTCTGATGAAGGATGTCCCTGCCTGTGGAACTAGAAAGTCTTCCAAGATCCTTTCCACCACATATCATTCTATGATTCTATGTAAAGGGTTTCACTAGGTTTAATATTTATAAATATACTGGGATGGAAAGTCATTTACATAATTTGTTATCAACAATTTTGTTCCATACATCAAGGCATGATGACAGAGTCTGACCACACTTCAAAGTCCTGATTAAAAACTCAGGGTGACAACATGCCTAGTGTTTTTTCACATGTTTAAAAACAATAGTTCATTAAGTAGAAGCAAAATATCAAATCAGTTCCTTCAAAAATTTCAGTGAGTAATTAAGATAAGTAGTGTACTTTTTCTAAATGATTCTTTGCAAACTTGCTTTTCAGTGATTACTTTTTGCTTATTCTCCTAGCTTTAAGAAAACACCAGCTCCATCAGATCTGATTTACTTACAAATGCAGTTCATGAATTTCCCCTCAGTACTTCATGGTTCTTCTAAGATATGCAGAACTACAGAGGAACTAAAGATTTTAAATTATTTTTTAAAGATTTTTTTAGAGGAACTAAATATTTTAAATTTAATATTTTTCAGATTAGAGCTCATATGTCTTTTCTATACTTTCAGGTACCTGAAACACTTTAAGTAATTCAAAATTAATCTGATTCAAAAAGAGCAGTTACACTTCTACAAATTTTGACTATAAGTCAATGGCTCTTCCCTGCCCATTCTTGCTTTCATTAATATTTAATAAAATTACAAAATTACTGTTGTGCAGTTTCACTTTGAATTTATACAAGGGGTAAAAGTGATAAATCAGTCAGTGGCTCATATCTAGAATAAAGAAAATGGGAGGAATTCCTGAAAGAGTAGCAGTTTGTTAGCCATAAACTGCACAGCTCTCACTGAACTTGGAATGTATCAGAGAAAATCCCTTGTGCAGCTTTCTTGCCTGCCTACTTGTGAATATTGGGATTTATACATGGGTAAACCAAAAATGCAGCTGAGACAGCAGTAACTCTGAAGTTTAATGTCTTTTTTTTTTCTCCCCCCAATTCTTAGCAGCCTTTCAAAGCTCCATAGTTGAGATTCTGTACACTGAAGTCTTGTGCCAGAAGGACACTGTGTGCAGACCTTTGAGACAGTAGTTAAAAGAACCAAACCACTAATGATCACCCTGGGCAACAGCTAGCAGAACACACATACAAATTAAAAGTTGTTCATAATAGCAAAAGCTTTGTCCTTTAGAGAGTACGTGTTGCAGGGAATGAGAAAAATAGCTTTTTTCAAGAGTTTTCATTACATTTAAATTATTTTTCTTCAGAAAGTCATTTCCCTTGCAGGCTTGTTTTCAAGAGCAATATTGCACTGATCTAAGTTGCCACAGAAAGCTTTTCAGTTCATATTTGAAAGAGTTATGCATCTGAAAACCTGCACAGAATCTAACATTTTATAAAGTGGAAAGATAGAGAGGTGAATGTAAGAAACTCCAATCTTTTAAACTTTTATTTTTTAAAATTTATTTACAAAGAATTCTCATTGTAATATTAGTAAATGCCAACAGTGGTCATGGATAACACATGCAGATATTCTGGACTGTATTTTATAAGAGGCATAGGAAAACGTGCAGTTGTATGCAGCTCTGGCTGTGTTTCACATCGGTCATTCTGCATGATTTTGCATAAAACACTTTTAGCTCCTCCTGACTTCGAGCTGTACAGAATTTACCTAACCAAACAATTAATCTGCTTCAACTGTTCCTTAGGCCGAATCAAACAGCCTGCTTTTGGGCTGTTTGTTATCTTTTAATAGGAATCTTCCAAGTTCTCTCCTTCTACCACTTAAAGAGGCTATTTAGCTATAACAATTGACATAAGAGCTACTGGAGTTTAACATGCAGTGGGTGTAGTAACAGAAATTAAGATGGGATAATTACAAAAATCCCATCTTAATTCCTGTAACTATGGTCAAACATCACTATTCTTCAAGATTTCTGAGGTGCATTTCTGATAAATGTTTCAGATTGTGTAATTTTACAATAAAAACAAACTCTTGGAATTAAAAATAACTTCTTCTATTTTGAAAATAAATATAAATTATGTAAGCAAAGATTTTGTATTTATTGGTGCTATTAATATTTCTGCTTATTGAAAAAGAAGCCATATAAATGAGCACAGCTGGACAGTTATGTGTCTGCAGGCCTGCCTTGGGACTCTCTAATATTGTCTTAATAAATCTATTTGTTCCAAACCATAGGAAACAGGGCAGGCCTTGTCAGACATTTACAGATGTATCAGAAGGACCAAGAAGTATTCTTGATCAGAATCTTATAGATTGTGGCAAAAGCTAGCCATGCACACATCTCTGATATTGCAGAACTGTTCTTTAGCCATAAATTGATAGTTTCCTTCTTGCACCCTCCTAGAGAACATCTTTTTTACAACCCTTCAAAACAATTCTAAATTTAAAACACATCATGAGAATCATTAATTAGTTTTTTACATCCACTGTTGCCCACCTATGAAGAAGAATTTAAAGGAATTTCACAGTGACAGATTACAGGGAGTTTATTTCCTAGCACAGTGCCCATTTTTTCTTGTCACTCTCTAGGGTTTTCATTGGATCTGAAACATTGAAGAAAACTCTAAAAACCAGATGAATGAGGGGGAAAAAACTCCTCAGCTGGTGATGCAAACCTGGTGAGAACTTAATTGAAATCAATAGAGGATTAAATGAAGGAAAAGTTTATAGTAAAAATAAAATATTTCAGTCTGACAAAAAGCAAGAAGAAAATTCAGTCTTTCAGAATGGAATTCATTCTTGTGCTTATGATAGCTGTGAACCCTGGACCTAAGATGATTTTTTTTTTTGAGGATTGTATCTTTTTTAGTTATAGCAGAACTTTCAAGGTGACATCTCTGGACTTCTGAAAAATGAATGGGGCCACCTCCATATGGACTTACTGTTCAGTTTCGAAGCTTGGTTTCTGTTTTCTTAAGCACTTGAATCTTGTGTCTGAACCATAACAGGTTATGCTCATTTCCACAGAAGGTGTTATCCTGGCTAGTAGTAGCTGTATTCCTACTTGGTATATGCAGAACTATACTGTAAGCAGGACAAAGAATAAACTTTTTAAACTAAAAGAAATCCACCAGGGAACAACTGACAGAGCAAGAGGACACAGTCTCAAGCCATGCCAAGAGAAATACAGGTTGGATATTAGGAAAAAGTTTTTCATGGAAAGAATAACGAAGTACTGGAATGGTCTGTCCAGGGAGGTGGTGGAGTCACCATCCCTGGATGTGTTTAAAAAAAGACTGGATTCGGCACTCAGTGCCATGGTTTAGTTGTGGTGTTAAGGCATGGGTTGGACTTGATGATCTTCAAGGTCATTCTGTTGAATTCTGTTGGAACACTTCCATGACCACGGTGTTCTGGTGAGTCCTTAAGCATCCTTGAGCATTACTTTTAAGTGATTTTAGATTAATTTTCACAGTGTGTTCATTCCTCACATCCCCTATTTTACTAGGGTATTGTGTTTTATATTGGTTTCTCAAAGACTTCAGGTGCTCTACTGGTAGTGAAAGAGAGAATTTAAACTGTTTCTCTACTGCTTTTCAGGGAGGTTGTGAGGACCATATTGCTCTGGTTGCTCTGTGTTGAATATACCATGGTAACAATAATGAAAAAGGAACTCCTGTTCATGGTCATGCTTGTAGAGAGGTTTGGAAATGAAGAAACTTTGCATGTTTAAATTTTGTTTCAGAGAGGTAGATGGGAAGAAAAGTGTCTCAAAAGAGATTTAAAGCTAGGAATATATAGACTAAAATGAACTGAAAACCTTGGAAAACCTACTGAGAAACAGAACTAGTCACTTGGATTATTTCTAGTGTTAGGCACTACAGCCTGTGATCTATTCTTTGCATTTTTATTGCCTAGAAAACCTACTCTTTGCTTTCACAACCACCTACATAGCAGCACACCTGGCTTCATGAATGCTCTGGATCACAAATGCATCACAAACACCTTGATGGTTTGTTGTCCTGAAATGTGTGAGGAGAAGGAAGGTGTGATCACTTACAGACACTCACACTGCTTGGCACCACACGCATCAAGCAGCAGGATGAGCAGACACAGCTTTAGCTGGGAAGTGTGAGCACAGCATGCCATGAAGGATGTACCCTGTAGGAGTGCTTGCTCTGCCTGGCTTCACACCACAGCTATATGGACAGTCAGGACTATCTTCAGCAATGGCCTGCTGCTCCTGGCCTCAGGCTGTGTGTGAGCTACCAGTTACAGGTGAGGGCACAGTGCTCTAAAACACTCTGTGCAGCTTTTTAGCTGACCAGACCAGAAATTCCAACAGTTTGTAGTGGCTGTCGGTGTTTTAGCAGCTGCTCATCAGAGGCAAGACACAGAGGTTTCTCTCCAGAGCCTGAACTCCTGTAACTTGATGTCACAAGCTAAAGAGAGAGCTGCTCTTACAGGCAGGCACTGTAGGCTACAGCACACCCCATGTTTCTGCTGGTGGCACTGACTGTCAATGCCAAGCTTTTGGGGAGGGAATCCATCAGGACAATCAGAGCTAAAGAAAATCCATATTAGCTGTAACACTTCTCTTTAAAGTAGAGAGGATCAGTTCACAGTGAGGGAGCTAAGATGTAAGACTATGTGACTTCACCTTGAATGGCATTGTTTATTTTTAAAAGATTACTGTGGAAAAACAAGTGACTGTTTTGACAATGGATAGGTCTCAAGGAACTTTAACAAAAAAATTTTATTCAATCATCATGAATCTGTGGACTGGGAAACTGTGTTGCTTACCAAAAAGTTGTTAGGTAGGACAGGGAGAAAAGACAGAGAAAATCACATCAATCAAACTGAACAATGATGTGCATGCAGGCACAGGAGATAGAATCATAAAGAGCTCATAAAACCCTGTTTCTTTTCCACCTGTTTGTCCCCTGTAGTTGCACTTTTTTAGAACCCCAATCCTGCAGATCAGCAAAGCTTTCCATTTCCAAAGCTTTCCCTGCAAGACTCAGGGAAATCCTGTATGTATGGAAGTCCCAGGTATCTACCTGGGCCAAAAAATATTTAAAAACAATGTTTCCTTACTTAGGAAATCTTCTTACGAAGAAAAACTGGTTTCTTTACTTAGAAATCCCGCCTGCTATTCTGAAACTTGAAGTTACAGCTTCTTGCTTTACAGCATGCCTTAGGTTTATAGATGAATATACAGAGTTCTAGATGAGGTTAATAGAAATATCTGAAATGAAATATTTTGTGCTTTTAAAATTTTGCTTGCCACAGCTTTTTAACACCGACTAGTGTTTTAGAAAAAAGCTCTGGAAATCTGTCTCAGAAGAGATTCCCAGAGATGCTAATGAATGCAGAGATGCTTTTTGTGAAGAAATTAGTATATTAACATTGGAAATAGCTTTTTGAATT
Source organism: Parus major (assembly GCF_001522545.3). NCBI lineage: Eukaryota > Metazoa > Chordata > Aves > Passeriformes > Paridae > Parus > Parus major. Next base: position 54,889,793 of record NC_031770.1, on the reverse strand, counting down.
TAAGAAGACAGGCATAACTTCAGTGAAAAAGACATAAAAACCATCATGTTCCTTAAAGAAAGCTGGTTAATAATCCTCAGAAGTTGAAATCAATAGAATTAAGAGCCAGAAAATCCTCACTACTCAAATTAGGCCTCTTTGGTATGCATATTGCTTTTGTGAATGATTATGATTAAATATTTATTAAGTGACATAAGGAAAGCTGGTTCTCTTTACTTTTCTGAAAATGAGTCATTTCAACAGACTAACACTATCTGATCTAAGCTTTTAAAGCTTAAGAAAGAAACTTGTAATAAAACAGAACACATTCAAACAGATAAAGATGTGATGCTGAGAAAATTGAAACACAGACAATGCCAAGTGAAAAACTTGAGCTACAAGACAAAGTAAGGCATAGGTGCTTTGTAGATGTGCCTTATCCATAGGTGAGATTCTGAGGTCAGAACATGTGTAGTCTTTGAAAACATGTGGGTATGTCAGTGACACAAATTGCCCTTTATTTTAGTAGAGACAGGATTTTCCTTGAATATTTCCTTGGAATATTTTTACCCTGTGGATGCAAAAAAAGAGTTTTAAAATATACTCAATAGCTGAGTTATGCAGAGACTGAGAGTTGATATCAGCCAGAGCCTACTAACAGCTGAAATCAACAGAGGTAAGAAAAGAGCATTTTCCATTTCTTTTAACACTTATGTTTCCTCTAAACAGCAGAATTCTGGAGATAATCACGTCATATTATTTTATTGTGCTTGTACACTTTCAGTGCTCCTATTGGCAAGATAAATGAAGCTGATTAAATTTGATGCTATTTTTAATTTACAGAAATAAAGCAAAAATAAATCAGACCTTCTGTCTCCTGACTTCTTTTTTATACTTCCAAAAGGGAAAATTATTTTCTTCCATGCACTGTAGAAAGTGACTCATGTTCCTACATATTTTACTTACCTGAAAGTTGCTTCCTGTGAAGATGTCAGATTTTCTTCTAACTTTATTTTTCATTTTGGGTGTTTAGCTGAGATATCCTCTAAATATTGCCATATAAATTTATTTCAAGTCATTCATCTACATTCCTTTTGGGAAATAATATTAATGTTTAGTCATTTTCTAAAAAAATTACTGAGTAGGTATGTGTCATATTTAATTTGCTTTTAAACTTTGAAGCCATATACCATATTTGAAAAAAAACATTGCATCAAACAAATATTTTAAAATGCTTGGTTACTTGGTTGAGCTCATAAATAAATGAGCATCTTGACACTTCCACAGAAATCATGAGAGGTGCAAACAGATGTGATGTTGGGAGTTCTTCACCTCATTCAGTCTGTGCAAAGGCAAAGCCAGGCATACTTGCCTGTCCAGCAAAGATGCTTTTCCAACCTGTTCTGTTGGAAAACAAGTGCAGGAGTGAGAACTTCAAAATTTCTCCTTATTAGACTGTTGTAGAGGCTTGAAAATATCCTGATGTCATTTTAATCTGCATATTTTTTATTTTTCTCCCTGGAAACTGAAATTCATGTTTCAGCTGGTGGCCATTCCCATGAAAAAAAAAAGTTCTGCAACAATGCTCTCATTCTGCTTAAATGTGGATATTTTCTTAGTCTGAAGCATGATTTCACTACCTCCAAAGCACCACCTCAGTTACACTTCTGCGGCATTACAGTAGTGCAAGAGCACTTTGTCTTGCTGTCCTTAAACCATCCATATACCAGATACCAGAATGCCTTTGTCTTGTTTAGAGATTGTGCAAGGCAGACCTTCCAAAACCAGAGTAAAAGAATTCTCTAGTACAATGGTTTAACAGGATAGAGACATTTAGGAAAACTTTCAAAAGGTATATAATGGACACTCCTGCAATATTTTTTGTAAAAATGCTGAAACTAAAAAGAAAACTGACCATGAAAAAAGACAACATCATTTTGAATGGGGAAAAAATACTATTTGGCTATTTATTAAAAGATATGAAAATAGAGGTCTCTTTTTGTCTAAATGCCACTGCAGATGTAAAACAAATGTATTTTTGGGATCCATAAATGAAAATCTGATCTTTTGTAAAATACAGCAGCAAAAAAAACCACTGCATAGTGTAAAAACATAATTGGAACTGTCAGTGATGTATTTCGTTTCTATTGAAGGGTTTACTCCTGCAGAATTTTTCATGAAGCTCTAAGTAACCATTAAATCTCAAATGGAATCAGTCAGCCTCTCTGCTGTCCCTGACACAAGTCTTATCATATTTATCAAAAGGTAGAGCTGGATAAACGATTGAATAAATGAATGAAATTTGCATTCATACAGCAATTTTCATCTGCACAGAACAGAAAGAAAGTTAGAAAGTGAAGAAAAAAAAATCCTTTCAAATTAAAAATAGTACCTTTGCTAAGCAGTGTGAGGTGACTGATATTTATTATTCCAGGAGGGGGAAGATTAGAACTCAGCGGAAAGAATCTGACTCAGAGAACATCCGATGAAAGAGTAGGGTTTATTATTTCTCATTCTGGAATGGAAAACAGCCTCTTAGCTGTGAAATAGTTATCTGTACTGCCAGCTAGCTGAAATAGCCAATACAAATGGAACATTTCCTCAGGTCACCTTATGACCTGCTGTGGTTATTAGTAGTCTCATTTTGAAATTCATTTCTTTTTCATAAGTTATGAAAAGAAGAGCAAGTATCAGAAAGTTTAGGAGGAAAAATTTGTTCAGTGCCTTATAGAAAGTTTTGCAGATGTGGGGTTCAAGAGGTCTGCTTAAATTGGTGTGCTGGAATGGTTTTGATGAGCTAACCACGGCTTCAGAAAGAGCCCCACATTTGGGAGAGAACATGGAACTGTTCTCTGGTCGGGGCTCTGTCTAACCTGGGCACATCACAGAGCTGCTCAATACAGAAGAAAGGAAGCCCCAGAGAGCCTGCCAAATCTTCCAAACATAGCCTATTTCTTTGTTAAATCTTGTCCAAATTTTCCCCAAGTACATGAGAATTTCTCTCTCAGCATCAGAAAATAGTGGATAAAGACTATCCTCAAGGAGAATTCTTTCTCAGCAGGACCAAAAGCCTAATCCATTCACATGTACATTGAAAAAGAGAAATTGTTTAATAGAACATTAAAGGTTATTCAGATTAATTTTATTAACTAATGTAGATAAAATCTGCTGCTCTTTGTAACAACTCCTATGCTCTTTCTTTGAATAAAAGACTGCTGCTTCATTTACAGGCTGAAGAAATTATAAATATGGAAAGAAATATTAACACTGAGTACAAAAAGGCAACTCTTAAGGGGTATCATCAGGAAAATGTACATTTTGAAGTAATTTTTTTTCTTATATATACCACAAACACCTGATATCTTAACGCTTTCATTGATACTTTAGAAAGCATAGACTTCTAAAGAGTGCATGTTTATATTCTCAATAGAAAATGCTGTCATCTCCTTGAAAACAGGAGAATTATATACTAGTCTGTAAAGGTGATACATGGATGTTTTACATTAATTTTATGACAGCATGTCACTAGCTAGATGTTCTATAAGATAGAAATTATTAAATGTGTCTAAATATACAGTGCCAGAGAAATTTCTCTAATGATATTGAAAGAACTGGAAAAGTTTTCTCTATCATATACATAGATTTTGAAAGATAACTCTACATTATAAATATATGAGACCTCTGGGAAGAAACCTAAACTCTATCATGCAAATACAGTAATGAATTTTTCATCTAGTGATCCTGTGAAAGACCTGTAAAGAATTTAGATTCAGTCAGAAGAGAATTAATGAATAAATGCAATTAATGTCATAGAACTAAGAGTAACCTTCATAGTTTTGCAAAGATTTTAGAAGCTTTGTTGAACAATTCCTGTATCATCTGTTATGAGATCATTAATTTAGCTGATGAAAGCAGCTGTAGTAATATGCAGGCACAGGGTTCTGAAGATCATTAATCTTAATACCCTCCAGGTCCAGCCAGAGAGTTTAAGATTTTACAAATATTTTTTTTCCAGTCTGAATAAACCTAACATTCAAAATTCCATTTGTGGAATGGAATTGTCACTTTTGGCATATTCTTTGAATTTCAAAACCTGCTTTTAGTTAGCGAACAAAAAATAGAGGTGTTCCCAATGTGAACTAATGGATAGAATATTTCATTTCAATATGTCCAGTTGATACAACTTTCCTGTCATTAGTACTAAAAACTTGCACAGGTACCTTGCAAAGTTTTGTTTTGGAGGAGCCTTAATTTTGCTTTCTGGGTAAATTGGGATATTCCCATATGGGATAATCCCCATATCTGAAAGTTTAAAAAGCTTTACATTCCTTACCTATTTAGATCATATAAATATACTGGATTTGGTATAGTACTCTATCAAGATATATTCCCATTAAAGATGTCTATATTTTCAAGACTGACAGAAAGAAATCTAAAAAGAGAAAAAATATATTATTTGTATGATACTATTAAAGAAAATTTTCATTTTTGTCTCCACTTCTTTCCTGTGTGGAAGATACCAGGGCACGGAATGAGAAAATATCACAGCCTGCACTTCCTGTAGAGAAAAATATTATTTCTCCATGAGACAACTTGACATATCCACTTACTTCTGAGTACATGGTTTCTTTGAACATGAGTTCAGTGCCAGCATGACACTGAAGACATGATCAGCTTTGTCAATGTAATAATCAAAACCTGAGCACCTAAAGCACATTATCCACTAGAAAAAAAATGTTTATTTCCATGTTGATCACAGCATGGCACCAAAATGAAACGAATAGTGTTTTCTATGGAGTCCTCATTTCAAGGGTAAGACCTCACTAAAAGAAGAGTTGGAACCTGAGTGTTTTAGGATGAGGTAACTGTACACAGAATCTCACTTTGGTACTGCAAAGTTACTGAGGTGTAGGGTTATGGTCCAGCTGACTATCATGTTCTGGAGTCAATTCCCAATTAGTAATCACTGGGGTTGGTCCATCCTCCCTCTCTTTCCCAGGATTTATATCTTAATCCTGCCTTATTACACTGGTTTTGTAAATAAAATACTTATTTTTCCCTCACGGTCAAGTAATTTTTTATTTGCTCCTATGTTTGGTTATAGCTCAGTATGTTGTTACAGTTATTTCAGGGCTTGATGATGGCTACTTAGTTGTTTTTTGTCTCCCTGTGGGAGCTTTTATTGGTTTATTCATTTTTAATTGCTTCATGTGGCTTGTTAGCAGCGGCGAAACTTGTGCAAGTTAGGAATAGAGTGAAGACAGAAAGCAAAAGACAGATGACATATAAGTATATAATACTTAAAAGTCATAGCACTTAATTGCAAGTCAAGAGACCCATAAAAAAGCCTTTTGGCTGTCAATAAGGCCAAGATATAGATATATGTCATGTCTGAACACGCAAATTAAGAGCACAGTTCTTCATGTTACAATTTTTAAACAAAAATAAATTAAGTTTCTTCTAGGCTCTAAGTAAATATTTATTGAAGTTATTCTTGGTAACACCACTGCTTGTTTATTATTTTACATTTGGTGGTCATGCTTATCTACATCTGCTAGAAAAATCATGAAAATATCCTCATTTGGAATATTATAACCATAAATCATTTGGAATCACCTGAAAATAGGTATTTCTACTTTTGAGGCAGGACTTAAATAATGTGACTGTTATCAAGACACTAAGTCTTCTGTTTCCACAGGTGTAAACTCTCTGAGTTCTTACTGGCTTTCCTGTGGCAGAAGGGAAGTGTTCAAAACAGAGTTAGAAAAACTTCAGAGGAGCTATTAATCAAAAGGAGAGCTCAGTGAAATTTCTGTTGGAACCATATTGCCAAAAGTATCAATTAGCTCTCAGAATAAAGCAGAAGAGTAAAAGAGGCTGATGATTTGCATTGATTCTTCCTGTAGCCATTGCAAAAACTGAGGCATTGACTCATAATTTTAAAGACTATTCACTCTAATATGTATTTAGGAAAAAAGAATTTGTAAATAAAGAACATCATACTCAGTATTGCTGATATAAACAGATGGTGCAATGACAGGTTTGAAGATTTTGGGTTTATGTCTGCTTCATCTGCCCAGCCTCCTGCTGAAGTTCAGAAGATGCTGTAATGCACCTTGCATTCACAAGTGAAACTGTCCCTGGAACTCAGGATTTGCTTCCCACAAGTCAGATTTTTTCCCTTTTGTAAAGTCAGGCCAGGGCTCGAAGCCTGAGACTTAAAGCTCAATATGTGCAGCGTAAAAAGGCAGAGAAGGATGTCCAGGCAGAAGCTTCTGCTCTACATCTCTACATATTTTTTTCATATAAAAGTAGGTGCTGGAGCTGTATTTTCTGGTTGAAAGTCAGTGTCTCCATCACATTCCCATTCATATGTCTTCCCTACACATGTAGAAAGATTTCTCTCCTTCGGGCATGGAAGATATTCACAATTCTGCTAATACTGTTCAATTGACTCATCTGTAAATTAGCAACTATGGATAACTATTTTCTCTTATTGTACCTATTTAAAGTACACAAAAAAATGTTGTCAGGTTCCAAAATCTCTGTTTGTGGACCACTGAGATCCTACCACTATGTAAAGCTGCTAAAGACCTCCAAAAATAATGCTGCTGTCACAAACTACAGGACATTAGTAAACATTTCTTCCTTGGCTTAGACTTCCCTGAGCTTTCAAATCCATTTATACTTTCCAAATCCAAACCAACCTGGGAAAATCAATTCTACTGTGTGATTACACAAATCATAAAAAAATACCCCTTTCTGACTGTCTTAAATCTGTCACCTTGTATTACCATCTGACTCCCTCAGCTCTTTGAGGTCAATAGTAATTTCTTATATCCCTTCTTCATGTGAATTGTAGCTTCCATGCTGTTATCTTATGCCCCCTCATCTATTTAATTTCATAGATGAAGAACCTGTTCAATCTTGTCATGTAGAGAAGTCATTCTGCACCTCTGATTATCCTTATTGAGTTTTGATGTACTTTTCCACCGGCACTTTTTGAAATTGAGAAGACCAGAACTTCTGGCAATATTCAGCTACAGATTTAATCCTGCTTCATGCATTTCACAACAGCTATTGTCTCATTTAACTTCTGTGAACACTTTAAATTGAAAAGTTGGCATCTGACAACTAACTGTTCTATTAGCAACTCATTTATATCAGCTGTCGGCATGCAGAGGCATTAATATTAACAAGACAGTGCTGTGGACAGATGTATTACGAGTGCAAATCAAGGGAACTGTGTGAATTTGCTGAAGGATCTCTATTGGTGTACAGGTTTTACTTCCAGAGAGAACAAATGCAACAAATTCACAGCACTTAGTAGAGCAGGTGTGCACAGCCAGCAGGCTGTGGCATTTGAGTGGAACTGATCAAACTCCAAAGCCAGTGATTTTTGTGCTAACAGATTTTCAGTTGTTTCTCTTAGCTAATGGCTAAGCTTCACACAAAACTATGTTTTTGTGTGCAGGAGGATAGCAATAACTTTGAAGACACAAAGAATAAATTAAAAACCTTAAGTCAACAACACAGCAAAAGAGTATTCAGGAAAATCAATGCCTAAACTCTTTTCAAATGTGTTTCTAGTGCTTTGGTGAATCAAATATTTAATTTTAACTGCAAGTAGCATCTATCACTGCACCTCTCTCAGAGACAAAATGAGAGATTTTCCTAATGGCTAAGGAGAAGCACTAAAGACATAACAAGAAATACTATGTAGGCATAGTGAGTAATAACACTGAAATATTTCTAACTTAAATGTATTGAAGGATTTAAGTAGTTTAGATAAACAAATGGACTGTAAAAATATGAGGGTTTACATTTCAGACGTCATCCTGCTTTTTCCTCAGGATCATGTGAGATCAAGTTGTGGAGCTCCAATCTTCCAGGATTTATGGAATTTGGCATGGGGAGAGCCAAAGCACAGAGTTCAGTGGGGGGTTAAGCTGCCTCTGGACACAGAGCTTACAGTGGAGCTTTCCTTGAGCACCCCTGATAATGTGCCAAGTGCTTCCAGATGACATGTGGCTGCTGTGTCTTCTTCAGGGAAAACAGCCACGTGCTTGCAGATGTGGCCGAGCCAATGAATCTGGAATAGAACTTGAAAAGCAAATACCTAAATTTTGAAAAGATGGGAGTATACATGAAGCAGATGACAAGATCATGGATGAAAAAGCGAAAGATGAGAAGATGTAGGCATGGAAAGAGACAGCATGTAGTACCCTCCCCTCCATACACACTTTTACATCATAATATACATTTCCATGATATCCATGCTCAACAGAAACAGCGTCTGCCTTTTCCTGCTCTTGACAAACATGTCTACAAATCACAGTTGAAACAGAAATTCTTGTTGCATTTATCTGCATATTTTTTACTCCATTTTATACTGTGGTTTTTATGTTTAGTATTCTATACATGTAAATTCATTATCTTGACTGAGTAAATGTAATACTGCAGCATGCCACAAACAACTAGTCTACAAGGGAATGCATTTCACAGCATGTTGTAAATATAACTACTCTGTGATAAAGATATCCCTATCTTTAATAATAAAAAGAGCTAGTGGGAAAAAAAACCAAAACCACCCTATCTCTCAAGTATAAAATTTAAGTACAGGACTGAATAGACAAAAAAAAAATGAATGTCCAAAGCAATGTATAGCTTACTTGCTATGAATAATGTAGTATATTTCTGAGGAAAAAAATTGCTTAACTGCATAGCACTTAATTCATGATGTGAACCAAGGAGCATTATGCTGTCAGAAACACACTTGCTCATAAGCTCCTTGATAGTTTTCAAAGTGTACTGAAATTCAAGGTGTGAGTTGCATCTCTGTTGGTGTAAGCAGTTTTTTTCTCTGCCTTCTGTGTCTGGAGAATGTGCTTTTCTTTCATTTCAAACATTTAAAATTATCAGCATGAATTAAAGCCCACAAAGAGCTTTGCATTGTTGAATCTATTTTTTCTTTCTGACAAGATCAACAAAGAAAAAAAATCCTTGCTCTACAAATAATTTTGTCTCCTTGCATATATATATACATATATATATGTATATATATATTTTATTTATTAATTTATTTATTTCATTTTCATGCCTGCTTTATTGTGATGTTTTGAAGAAACTAGGAGCAAAGCACTGTTTTTCAGAACAAAGATTTTAGGCATAGAAAAGAAGGAATAAAGTGCTTCAATTAATTTTAATTTTTTGCAAAAATGTTAGTGTGACACCCTGAGGGTTAAGACTTTGCTGTCAATTTGGTAAATATTGTTAATTTCTACTACCACTTAGCTTTCCTTCTTCTGGGGGATGTACAGGCCCTGCAATGATTTCTCCAAATGAATTGCTCTCTACAGGTCTCCTGCTATTTTTCATCCTTTCTAATTTCCTTTTTCTTTTCTTCTGCCAGATAAAGAACAAAGAACCCAAATTGCAGAGTGACAGTCTGGAAGAAACTGGGAAATTCCTGTGACATAATCCCTCATAGCAATTGATCTCTACTTTTGAGCTTCAATATTAATTTGCTGTCAGAAAACAGAAGACAACCCACAGAAAGAAATTTACTGTATCTTCTAGAGGTGATGTTTCACGGAAATGGCCCTCTCCTATTTGCTGGAAGTTATTCAGCAAATTAATTGTTAACTGAGGTGTGATCATAAGATTTTTAATAAATTCTGTGAAAAACAGTAACATTTTGTGTCAGAATTTCTGTCTGCTAAAGTTTAATTTTTATCTGTTATTTCCTATGTTTTTAGAAGTAACACATGAAAAGTCAAACTTTCCAGAGTTAGAAGAAGCTAGCATGCCAATTCCCAAGGATGCATGAAGCGAATTCTCAGCAATAGAGCCAGTGCTTTATACCCAAAGATACTGCTGTCCAGTGAAACTCTGCCTGGACTGCTGCAGAAAATGCAAGAGCTGTTTTCAGTGAGGTGGAGGGTTGCCAGATATGTCTTAAATTTTACATCTAGTTGCTTAAATTGGTTTCAATACTGGTTTCTGTCATGCAAATCTGATGGCGATATTGAAGAAATAATGTCAATGATGCAATTGAATTGTGGTATTGACAGGTCACTAGCATGTTGCTAATTTGCAGAGTACCTGAAAAACTGCAGATGCTATCAGCGAGAGCTGTAATTTGAGCATACAGAATAAAATGTTGCCTGAAAAGCTAGTCCTGCAGCACCTCAAATTCATCCTTTCTAATTTAATGTGCACTTGTATTATTAGTGTTATTTTGCTATAGTCCCCTGGATGCAAAATCATATTCTAGAAAGGTTAAAATCATTTATGAAAAGTAAATGCTGCATGCATGATCTGCTAAGAAAAGCTAATTATTAAATTAATAATTATGCATTCATACAAATATTTAAGTAGCATGGAGAAAATAAGCAGTAGGGCTGCATGATGAACAAAGTGAAAAGGTATTCAAACTACCTTGAATGAGAAAGCAAATACGGCCTCAAAACAATGGCTTTCTTTATGGAGTGGTCAAGTTGAGACTACAATAATAAATGTAGGAAATACAAGCAAGAATTTGAAGTGCATATGATTTTAGTGTCTCAATAGTTTTTAATTAAATTTTGTTGCATGTAATTAAGTATCTTTTAATAGCAAGATCAAGAAATTGTGGCAGATGGGGATGGCACAAGCTGAAATTCCATTGGCAGTGGACAACAATAAAACAACTTACAAAGCTTGCAATTTGTCACAAAGGTCATATTTGAAATAGTTTGGGGATCAATTAATAACTAGTCCATTCATTTTCAGACCTTTCTGTACTGACTCATGCAAAAGCTGAGATATATTGTAGTGTGATATATTAATTAAATTAATTAATTAATTAAATTAAATATATTAATTAAAATCAATCTATATTTAGTTATACAGTGATAAGGAATTTAAGGATGTGTACAGTTGAATGGCCTGACCTTATTGGCTCATGAGGGAAGGCATCAGGCCGAAAGAGCAAACTCGAGAAAAAATTTCAATTTTTAAGAGATTTTCTCTTCAGTATCATAGCTCAAAGTTTTCCTGGGTAACTAGAAAATTTTGCACCAGATTTTCATTCAAAGACACTAGTCTTCTTCAACATCTCTAGGTGAAACATTTATTTTTTTCAAAGGAACAGGCTCACTGTTGCAACAAAATTTCAGTACATCTATTTAGAATTTAGTCCTTGAACTTGTATATTCAAGTTCCACCACCTGTCCAACAGTTTTAAGAACATTAGATCAATTCAGGAACTTCAAAATTGTGCAAAAGTGACATTTAATCAAAATGTTGTTCACTGCATTTGTAATTGCTACTTATTTGAATCCTTTAACAGTTCCTTTGTCTTGCATTCCTTTTCCCTTTAGAGCCCTTGCTGAGGTTGGAAGCTAATAATTTAAGAAAATCCTTCTAATAATGTCTGCTGAATCGATATTGCCAACTTCATTGCTCTTAATGAGACACTGAGATCCTTTTGTTAAACACGTTCCCTCTCAGGCTGCTAGAACACAGTCTGTATGTTTCTCTTGTGGCCAGTAAGAAGACTTAGTGATGAGCAATTCTTATTTTAATTTGCTGACACAACCAAGCAAGAAGTTAGACTGTCCTTTTTGATAGGCACAAACAGATCTTTCTGTTTTTTTGGATTTTTAAATGAGAAAATACAGAATGTTAAAAATAATAATATAAAATATGAAGTGTAATAAAATCAATAAATCAATTTTACAATATTATTAGTTTAAAATATACAGAAGAGACTCTTTTTCTTTGAGCAATATGTGGAAGTAATGAGTCAGAGGTTTGTTGGGTACTAGTGACATTGCTAGCAAAAAAGTACAATTTTAACACAGATTTATAACATTTTTCATCTATCATTCTCAAGCTTATTCCATTACTGCTCAGAAAACAATTACAAGGTAATTCCTCATGTATGTCACAGTAAATAAGGATGATTCCACACACACACATAATTACATAAATATCGTGTATGCAGGGATGTTATTGGTGCATTTCACTGACTTGCATGGACTTCCCTTACTTCTCCCAACGTTGTAGAACAGAAATACAAATAGATAATCATCTATTGACACCTTAAAAGTGATTTAGTCTGTTAAAGTTAGATCTTTATGGCCATTTTTTATGCCTTTGGGTATGTCCTCTGACCTCCAACTGCTGCTCCTGCTTACTGTAAACCTCCTGGAGTTCCTGTGGTCAGACCTGTCACTGTGGAATTGTTGCCAGAAGAAAAATATCTTTGCAGAAAGGAGCTGAAAATATTCTGCAGGAAATATTTGGAGGCTGGAACTTGTGATGCTCACGCTAAGGCAGATACAGAGTAGGCCATTTCTTATGTCCTTGTTTTAGTTAAAATATGTAGCCTTTCTTTATGGACTTTTCAGCAAATGAAAAAAACATGCTCATATCACCCAGACATAAAATATTAGAGCTGTAAAATTTCCCTAGGCCAAGGTAATAGTTGCCTGCTCTTCAAAGAATTACTAGTCTGTTAGATTTTATTTGGATGTCATTGGTTTAATTTAAAATAATGTTCAAGTATTACAGCTGAAAAGGTGCTCCAGAAATTTAAGCTAAAGAATATGTAAATCATTCTTTGCAGGAGCTGTTCTGAGGCAATTCAGCAAGGATTACAGGAAAAAGTGTTTCACATTCGATTCTCTTTGGAAGATCTGTTTTGACAAATTATGTATTAATGTAAATTGTCAAATTATGCCTCTTGCACACAGAATATAGATCAATATTTATCTGTATTGATCAGACACACTAAAGATTTTAGCACTTGTCTAGAAGAACTTCAATTCATAACCAGTCTTGATTAAAAAGTCATATAAAGCTGTAACTTTCATCATTCAGGAGTGTTTATGTTCAATATCCAATAGCATAATGACATTTTGGTGCTGTATTCAATGAGAATTGATTACCTTAATGCATGTGCTCTTTATCTGTAACTTAATAATCCAAGTTTAAATTCTGTGGGTGATCATTGCAATTCTAATAAAAGTACAACACTGAGGCTTTAAGAAAATTATAATGAAAAAGAGATATTGAAGAAAGATACATGTTTACACAGAGCTCCTCACTACTGCAACTGCTACACAGGTGGTGAAATAACCAAGGGACCATATGGAAAAGAGATTTTTTTATTTTAATTTTTCCTTATTAGCAAGAAGAAACAAATCCAACAGCTGCAATGGGAGCCTGCACAGAAAATGTATTCTCTGAAAAGTGCTGGAGAGAGAGTTCCTTTTCTTCATTTATATCTTGTAGCCATTTAAGGGATGACTGTAAAAATGTCTATTTAAAAATCAGCAAGGTTTTAGATATTTTAGATAATGATAATAACTTCATTTTGAGGTTATTATAAACCTCAAAAACCTGTAAATACAAAAAAAATAAAAATAAAAATTGTCCTAAGAGGTATATTTTCCACAAGTGTGGTTGGCTTGCTTTAAGAAGCTTTATGGGCAGTGACTCAGATTTGGAGCCCTGTGGCAAAGGCTTCTCAGAGAAAAGCTCCAACAAGGGCAGCTCTCTTTATGGGCTCTACAAATGTTTTGTTGGAGTCACTTGAGGTGTAGGAACTACTTCTGCTGAATTCTGTCTCTCTGTGGTTAGATGAATTGAGAGCAAGAGTTAGTTTGGGTTAAAGAAGCAGATATTTATGATATTGGCCCTTATCCTACCATGATCTATGTGCACAGAAAAGTCACCATTGAGCATACTTGCTGCTGATAAATATTGCCCACAAGTGGGCCCTGAAATCATAGGAGGTTCTGATATATATCCAAGAAACTGAATTCTCATTATCATAGGAGCAGTGATTATAGCTCATATTTAATGATAAAGTATATCCAGAAGCCCTGACTATGATAAGGAGTATTTTTTGCCACTTTTCCTCATTGTGATTGAATTAATGGAGCTTTCCAATGGCTTCACAATGGCTACAGAATCACTAATTTCAAGACAGAACCCTAAAAATCAAGAAATAACCATACATTAATATATTACGGTATAGCTGCTGATGACACATTTTGCTGTGGCAAATGACAGAGACATATTTTAATGAAAATCAGGGAAAACCCAGTGGGGATGATTACCTGCCTTAGTGCTGGTTATTTGCTCTACTGTTTTTAAAAAAAGTTTGAAAGACTGGGTTTTTTTATGTCTGAAGTTTTAGGAAGGACAAATTATTCCTTCTACAGAAGATTGCTATTGTATCCATTTATTTATTTAGACTGGTTAATTGTAAACACAGAATATTTTCCATGGACAATTACTAGAGAAGCCACTGGCTGAGGCATTCCTATTCCCTTCTTTCTTGTTTGCCTCCAGCAGTCTCCAGCACAACTAAGAATTAGAGAATAATGTAAACCTGCAGCTAAGGAATTTAATTCTAGAAGCTCGGGGTTCTTTAGTTGTTTTGTTTGTTTGTTTAGTTGGTTGGTTGTTTTTTTCTTCCTTAAGTGGTGGAGTTCATAGCTCCTTTCAAATGCAGAAACACTGGTCACCACCAAAAGAGAAAGAGAAAGTTCATGAGGGTGAGGCATCAAGATGAGGGAGATAGAAGCTTTAGCTGGAAATTTTAATCTGATAATTAATTAAAACAATAGGCAGAGATTATGATTTCACAGAAGAGAAACTTCTGTTCTAAATCTAGTGTCAGGACAAAAAATGCCAGGGAGCTTGGCTATGTAGTGCTTGTCAATGCAATAGTTTGTGCTTCTCTTCTCCTGTTGCCATGGTTACCTCCTTGGTTTCAGCCAAAATCAATCTATGTGGCTTTATTCACTTTGGGACTTAAACATCCTGTTACCCACTGTGCTGGCAAAGTGAACATGATGAAAATGTTGGATACCCTGTTTTGCTTTCTGGGTGACCACAGTGACCATGAACACAGAGTTTGGGAAGAGGTGTGCTCATGATGATGTGCCCTTGCTTAACCAAGCACTGGCCAAGGCAATTCTGCAGGAACTAATTTGAGCATTTTAAGAAGACATGGTGAGTCCCCAGGCAGGAGGGAAATACAGAGCTTGTCTTAAGTGAGGACAATAGATTAGACAGGTCAGGTAAAAAAAAATGGATTAAAGAATTGGTGTAAACCATAGAGATTGTGAAGTGATAAGAAGCAGTCAGTGTGGAGTTGTCAAGGGAAATCACATCAGCGTGACTAACATCTTCCTTTGGTGAGAGAGTTGTCCTAGTGCACGGAAGGGGAAACTTCAGACCCTATAAAAACTGTTCTTAGTGTTTTCAGAGACCTAGGGAAAAACAATCTATATGAAATCATCATAAAGATAGTGCTGGTTGAAAAAGTTATTAATCAAACAGTGCCCTGTGATTTTTTTTTTTATTTTTTATTTTTTGGACATTTCAAATGGGATCCTGGGCAAGAGTATAATGGGTATTTGGACCAGTTAATTGCATTCCTGGGTGATCCTGAATTCATGATTCAACCTGAGTTTAAAAAACTGGTAATCGCCCTGCAATCTGTAGTACTCAATGGATAAATGATAAGGTGAAAATGCCATGTCTGAGGGAAACTGAATCCTGTTATCCAAAATGTATAACTAAGGAATAAGCAGAAATAATGCATCTGGAGATATAATAGTAGTATATGACCTGACTGTGCATAAGTAACTAGATAGTAATGCCCAAAATTATCATGCAGGAACACAGAAAACACCAAGGCAATATCTAAGGCATAAACTAGTTATTCTCTGTCAGAAATTATGTAGCCTTAGGCACTGAACTCAGGATGGTTTAAGGCATGTAGTTCACTCCTTATTTTAAAATAATCATTTTTATATTTCCTTGTATTTATAAAAAAAAAAAGTATAAGAAAATCATTATTAATTTCTAAATTTGTAAATATATACGAAATTTTTGCAAGGGATAATGATTATAATCTGATCCTTCAGACAAAAATTTTAGAGCTTAATATTCAAGGCACCTTCCAAGCCTGTGTAGATCAGAAACATACATTTATATTTCTGTTGTTTGTGTGGAGTCAGGTTACTTTCAGTAGAAAGTACTGCTAGAGGAATCTAACAGCATATGTTTGACAGAAAGATCTGGGGAGTCAAACAACAATTCTCTGACACAGCTTGTTAGAAAGATGCATTTTAAGTGCAGAAAATTTTCTGGTTTGCGTTAAATTGACATATTCAACTCATATCTCTCTGTCCAGCAACCGAGCTGGCTGTTCTCAGATCAAACAGAATGGCTCCTGCAAATTACAGCCTCCTAAAATCATGCTTCTAGAAGTTAGATATTATAAGATGAATGATTTAGTGTATCAGAGCCCAGTCTAAATACAGATCAGCAACATTACCATGTAGAAAACAAATAGACACCTTGTCCATAGATGAAGGTCCTCTCTAGGTGTGAAGATTTCCATGGGAGCTGCTTTCCAGACAGCAGCACTACAGGAAGAGCCTGGTGACACATTGTACCCCAGTCTGGTCCTTTGGGGGACTCAGACCTCAGAGAATATGTGTCTTGGCTGGTGCCCAGAGATCCTGTCTTCCCAGAACTCTGAGTTCTTCATGTTTCATACAGTACTGGAGGCAATGGATTGCAGACTCTTGCCCTGACTATCCAATTCCTGAGAACAAGTATGATAGTTCTGTAGGTTTCCTAAGTTGCTTCATTCCTCTGATGCTGAAAGATTTGACTTCCCTACCCCTTGTCTCTTGTTCCTACAAGGGTTATACTTCACTCCCGTTCATCTCCTTATTAAGCTCTTTATTTTCAGTATCTTGCATGTGCAATGATACAAGACTAAAAACATGCACTAAGCTAAAAGTAATTTTATTTATTCTCTAGAATATAGAGTCCAAGTGGGATGCATGCAGTAAAGCAAAAAAGAGATTTCTCAGGAGGGTGTAAAGATCTCACTTCCAGCTCCTGGTGTCACTTGTCTCAGTTTAATGTTTTAAGGGCTAAGCATCTCTTGTCTGGTCACAGAATGGACACTACTGCAGAGACAAATTTCACTGTGGCTGTCTGCCCTTGCTTTAGATTTTTAGGCATTAAAATAACACACCAGATATTTGTTTCTGTCTTCTTACCACTTTTGTTAGATAATCAGTTCTTCACCAGTACCACAAAAAGTTATGGTCAAAACCCCTCACAAAACTAACACATAACTCTCATAAGAAACTGTCTACTTTATCTGCTTAAAAAGTAGTTTTAAAATTTAATTTTTATGTGGAGACCAGCATCTCTATAATAAGACATTGGATGTAAAGCAAGACTTAAGCTTTTTTAGAAATCCTGTCCTATCTCATCACCATTTCTCTCACTTGCAGATTATCATGCACAATTTTTCAAAATATGTCACATTTTGTAAAGGAGAACTCAACTGTAAAAAGCCAAAATTGTGATGATGGGTACAAGTACAAAAAGACAAGTACGCCCTTCTCTCAGCTTTTATGCCACACTGCATCGTGCCCCATTAATGCTATTTCCAACATGGTACCTCTTACACATAACTCCAAGTTTCAGAGTGCCATAATGCCAATGTAGCTATCAAAGTCAAAACAGAAACCTGCATATTCTTAAATGTAAGCACAGACCATCACCTTGCATTCTGTCACATCTTAACTGGTTCCTGCACCTGACTTTGCACTGTTAACTCAAATACATACAGAATTCCAAGATTTAATCCAAATATATGGATGCATAGCCAGCCCAATACAGAAACTGGACTGGTAGTTTCTCTCACCTCCTTAACCCAGTTTCTTCCAATCTTTCATAGCTTGACATTTCTAGCTTAATCAAATGTCACTTTACTGAAGCCTCTGACCTAAGCCCAGTATTGGAGGTCTCTCTAAAGACTCACATTGGTTTTAAAGACATTGAAACCCATTTCTTACACATAACAAATACAGACAACTCCAGCTCCATAACAAAATACTCACTGTAGTCTCACAGTAGCTGCCATTTGTTACAAAGCAAAGCATGTCTCACAGGATGCTGTTTTATGTGAACCACTGAGATCAGAAACAGAATTGAAGAATCTTACAAATATTGAAAAATTAATACACCCAACTCAATTAATTTTATGGCATTTGTATTGAGTCTTAGGGTAACTGTAAATTTTAAGGTCACAGTCATGTAGGGACTAAAAAACACCGAATATATGAATATTTTATTTTCTGTCAGAGGTACAATCTCTTTGTAGACTCAGAGAAAACTACTTCAGCAGCTAACTATCAACAGAGTGTTTCAAAGCTGTTGATTTTGTGCAAAACCTTGACTAGTCATGGTCCTGAGTACCCTGCTTTATCTGACCAAACTGACCCCATCCATCTTGTGAAATATTTCTCCCTCTGCTGTGGGCATGTCTCATTGCTATGTGGCTGCAGGGAGAAGCAGCAGAAGCAGCTTTCCCAAGAACTCTCTGTCCCAAGGCAGGCCCAATTTCTATTTTGAGCAGAGAATGCAGGCACATTTTTTGCAGACTGAGTTAGCTTGCCAAAACAGTCTGTGTACTTAGACCTATTTATCTTAGGAAGATATCTCTAAATTTTAGGGTCTTTTTTTTAACATCATATGGACAAGGAACTCTACTAGAGAGATATAGAATCCAGGTGTTTCTTGTTACTTTTTCTCTAGTAGATGACTAAAACTGGAATTCACAAGGGGCTTACCACTATCTTCCAGAAATGCAGAGACTTGATGAAGAGAGGTCCTTCTCCAGAACCTATACTCTGTGCTTCTAAAACTGCAAGTTCACTGCTATATTAAGAAGTTAAAGAAGTCAATATTATTGTCTTATGAATGGGCCATCTTCAGTGACTCAAGAAACGAGCATAACACTGCTGCAAAGAGTTCACATTCTGACTGAGATTATTTTTTCCACAGGAACTAAGTACAGAACAATATTTCTCCTTCTCTCTCTAATTCTCTCCAGCTCTTAGTCTGATTTATCATTTTGGTTTGCTCTATTTTTTTTTTTTTTTGCCTTCCTGTGCTGCAGTAGGCATTGGACTAACAGCTGTGTTGTAGTACATGATGCACTTCAGGTGTACGTTCAGTTTATGTGTATATAGGTGGGTTGCAAATATGTAGTGAAGCACGTTTTCACCTGAGGATTGCAGATCATAATACTCAGACGTGAGAGACAGAGTATAGAAAGTTACTTTCTGTCTTTGGGATGCATTTCTGCTTCCTTACAAAGAAGCAAGACACCCTTTTTTCTTATTAGAAACAAAACCAGTGCGCAATATTTGCAAGGATATTTGCAAAGGGGGAAAGTATTAAAAACAATCACTAAAGCAAATGAAAATAATAATATAAAATAAAAGAAAACAAAAACCAAAGAAAGAACCTCTCCCAACAAAACCTAACAGAAAACAGACTCCAAAAAGCCAATCCCACACCCTGCTCTGGGACTATGCCATTGTCAGGGTCCCTTTTGCTTCCTGAATATTTTTCAGTGAATAATCTCTAATTACAAGGTGCACTGTAAGCAGCAATGTCCATGCCCATGTCTTTCATCCAGATGGGATAACAAGTATTACTCCATGAGTGGGATCCAGGATTTCAGAAACATCCCCTGTCTGTGATTTCTTGCACTCAGACTCACACTAACACCAGCTGCAGGATTACAGCAGTGATGCCTGTAAGTCAGAGTTCTCACCTGTGCAGTGATTGCATGAAGAGAAGAGTTGTCCTAAAAAATTCTTGTTGTGTTACCAGATTTGTGTCCCAGATTGTGGGATTTAGAGAGCTAAAAATTTGATTTCCTTTCATCTTCAGGGCATAATCTATTTCAATAATTGAAACAAAAGCATTCATGAGAGTGTCAGTAGGAAGGAGAATCCAGAGATACGTGTGTCTCTGTTTACCCAGGTAATGTCATATGCAACAGGGGAAAATATTTAGTTTCCATGTTATGAATTCTTTGGGGTCATCTTTTCTACCATTCTTCAAATTCACGTGGTATGACACATTTTTTATTCTTTTGGTCAGGGATATAAGCAAAGAATGAGAATTTCACCCAAATCTGTTTTATAAAATTATGCAAATACAGACACTGAAATCCTAAGGAGAAAAGCAACTTTCATTCAAATGCAAGAGAAAAATGGCAAGCAAACTTGGAAATTTGTTCTAAAGGAATTCCAAGCCCACATCACCCTCAAAACTGGAAACAGTCCATTTAGTCTAGATTCAAAGCAGCCAAATAACTGCAATTTGTTCTGACATAGACAATTTTACATTTCCTAGCTCATTACCTCTAGTAAGAAATCCTCAGGAAAACAGGACGGATCAAGTGCTGAGCAGCCAACCCAGGAAGCTGTAGTTGAGATTTGTGCAACTCTGCCTCCACAGTAAACAAGATCTAAAGTAGAAATTTTGTCTGATTTTTGACAGCTGTCAAATATAAAATCCAGAGACCCCATTTGCTTTTGAGAATATCACCAGGAGGCTGTAAAGTTAAGAAAACAAGAGAAGGTCTGAAGAAATGGGTGGCTTACTGTTTCTGAGCTTTCTGTGAGAAACTGGAACTAAATTGGCTGTCTCTAAAGGGACTCTGAGCTTATAAAACTTTCTCATTGCCATACTACATATATATATATATATGTATGTATATATGCTGTGTGACATAAATACTGGGAAAATCCTGCACAAGTGCTGCTCTTCTTGAACAAATGTTTGAGCCAGGAAATATATTCTTTGAAAAGTTCCATAGTGAGGTTAAAAACCAAGTTGATTTCTTGGAGTATTGGTATTGGTACTGATTTTATCTCAAGGTTTTTCTCCTTTTATTCAGCCTCCCTGTATCATATTGGTTTGTGTGAAACCCACCCAGAATTTCTGCTCTACTCTTCATTTTATATGTATCTCTAACAAATAGATTTTTGATTCAGTTTTATGAAGTGTATTGATTATCTGAGGCAGGGTTAATTTAATCCTCATTTCTCCTCAACTTGCAGAAATAAGGTACTAATTATATTTTTTTCATAATTTTCCCACTGCACTTTTGTGCGCAGTTGGAAAGGTGCCATGCTATCCCATCAGGTGTGTGGATGTTGTTCAGCAGCTGGCAAATGGAATAATATTTAGACAGGTTAAGTAAAAAATTCAGGTGCTTCAAGTCTGCTACAGACTAAATAGCAACATCATAAACATTTAAAGAAGCAACTATGCTAAAATTGTAATTCTATCTCCTAGCTTGGTAATAGCTGTGCTTGTTAAAGGTGGGTGCTCTCGTCTCAGACCAGTTGCTAGGTCGACTCATTGGAGGCACTCCCTAAGATGCATTAAAATCAGCCACAAGATCATCAGTGAACAGCCAGGCATGCAAGCAATTTATTGGGAGCAGATTAATACAATTCAACTTAATACCATGTAAATGGCCAGCTGGTGAGAAGGGCTGTCCCTGGTAGGGTGTTGAGAACAGTTGTGGGCTATTGCTTCATTAGGCACCGTGCATTTGCAAACTGGTAATTTTCCTGAGCTCTGTGTCAAAATTTCTGTATCACAGCAGAAATCAGAAATAACTTCCTTAAATCCAAGTTTTTTAATGAATGAATGAATGTTCCTGATATCAGAATTGAGCTAGATACATTCAGCAAGGATTTCAGGGTTATCTCGACGGAAATAATCTATTATTATTACTAGAAATATAGTAATAGAAGTATTCTATTACTATTACTTGGGTTCTCTTATAGTGAAGCACATCAACGCAGTGTCATTTTAGAAAAGACCTTGAAAATTAATGGTAATTTCACTTATCCTTCTAGAAACAACTTTGCCATGTTGCTAGAAATGATTTTTGTCCTTCATTCCACAAGAACCTGCTCATCCCTGAGCAGCTCAGCACTGTGTAATTCTTGTGTAACATGTGTGTGTCATGCTGCACATCCTCTCATTCACTGGAACGTGGCAGGCTTAAGTACAGTACAAACATAAACCTTGCCATGTTGGAGCAGAGCCACCACTCACCTGATGCAGCTCCACATTGCCAAACATAGCCAGCTGGAAACGCTTCATAAATTGTAAAAGTCCTGGAAGAGATAGCTACAAAAAGCATTCCCATGGCAGTACACCAAATAAGGAGTGGATAGGGTATCTTGCAAAGGGTGTTTTTAGCTGAGATCAGCTGTTTTATAGTGATGAAACCATCAGTTGGTTGTGGGGCTGAGGATCTGGTCAGAATGTAGCTCTGGACAGCTCTGCTGGGGTGCCTGAGAATGATGTTCAGTCATGGCAGCAGGGGACAAAAAGACTTAGAAACACATTTTTGGCATTTGAGGTTCTATCTATGATAAACCAATACATGGCAGAGCATAAAATATCCGTGGTTCAGTACAGTTTAGATCAAAAAAGGTAAAATTCTGCCTTCATTTTTCAGCTATAGAATACTGCCCAAATACTGCTGTGTAGAAAAGTATTTTCTTTCAGCAATCTGATCTGAGGCAGGCATATTGGTTCCTATTTTTTCTGCCAGAACATTCCAGTTTCCCTCCACAATGAGATTGCTGATCTGAATGAGGAAATCAGAATGTAAATTTTCCTACACTGATTATAAATTGGAAAAACTCTCATCATCAAAACAGACTCACTTTTGCTCTACATAAGGCATAAATTGATCTATTATACGAGACCTGCCCTAGAGCTAGCTAAGCCTGGAATCCTGATCAGCAGAAAATGTTAATCTTATGTTACATATTTGTGTGTTACATTTAAAATATTCCATCAAACAGGTTTTTATGTGAAGTCAAAAAAGAGGGAGACCTAGCAAGTTTGCATTCCTGAAGCCAAAGTAAAACTTGAAATGAGAAAGAAATATAGCAAAACTACAGCCATAAAAATCCCAGGTTCTCCAGCATTTAGCAAGGGTTGGTGCTTTGTCACTGACACTTTGATCGAGTGCACCCCCAGCAAGTTTTCCAGTGACACAAAGCCTGCAGTGCAGCTGACACACAAAGGGAAGGGATGGCATCCACAGGGACCTGGGCAGGATTCAGAGGTGGCACTGGGTGAACCTCATGAAGTTCAACAAGGCCAAGTGCAAGGTCTGGCACCTGGGTCAGGGCAATCCCAAGAGATACAGGCTGGGCAGAGAATGGATTGGGAGCAGCCCTGAGGGGAAGGACTTGGGGGTGGTGGTGGAGGAGAAGCTCAGCAAGACCCGGCCATGTGCACTTGCAGCCCAGAGAGCCAACCTTGACCTGAGCTGCATCAAAAGCAGCATAGCCAGCAGGGTGAGGGAGGGGATTCTGCCACTCTGCTCTGCTCTGGTGAGATGTCCTTGGAGTTGGATGGGGCTTTGAACAACCTGGTCTAGTGGAAGGTGTCTCTGTGGCAGGGGTGTTGGAACTAGAAGACCTTTAAGGTCCTTTCAATCCAAATAGTTCTATGATTCTATGTAATCAGGGTTCTATCAGACACGTCTTCATTTCAGTGATGTTTAGCTGAACCACATAAAATTCTTATATGGTATTTTTCTGATAAAACTCAAATAAAAACAAGTTAAAAACATGTCTTTCATGTAGAATCTTGAGGCACCCAGTGCAGTGGTTCAAGGTCTTTCTTGGACAGCATGATCTGACTTCCAAAAAAATTGTGAAAATCAGGAAGTATTCACCTATTTTACCATTTGAAAATATCTCAGTGTTTAGCTGAAGAGGATTCCATTGAGTATTAGTTCTATTCCAGATTTATCAAGTATTAGTTCTATTCCAGATCAAACAACTACTATATTGAAGGAGACATATAGCCATAGAAGGAAGAGGAAAACTGAAGGACAGCTACAGAAAAGAATGAACCGAATTTCACTCTTCAGAAAAACAGGAAGAGAAATTGATGGTCTGACAGATTTGTTAAGAAAACAAAACTACTTAATTTATAAAGGCATGACTCTAAGAAAAGAAATTATACTTCTGAAGAAAAGAAATGGTAAGGCCAAGGTAATAAAACAACTAGACTGGACAGACTTGGCAAAAAGGAGCTGAGAAGGTGGGTGTCTGAAAATACTGGCATAGTTGGCTGCCAAAAATGTACTTGAGAAGGATTTCAAGATCACAGAATGAGCTGATTGATTTCTAGATGACAATTACAAGTCATTAAAGCACCAAAAAGCAATTGCCAATGGAGTATCTGCAGAAAACAGAATTAAGGACAAATAAAACCATGGCTAAGCAAACTATGCCTGCTCCTTGATGCATCAGAAAACATCTCAGATGACTAAAAAATATGATGAAAGCCCTTTACAGAACAAAGATGTTAGGAATAGTTAAACCCCAACAGCTGACAAAAATCCAAAATTCTCAGGAAAACTCTTGATGACAAAATGGTCCCAGTTTTAGACATGGCTACTTGTGAAATGCTTCTTACTCTTCAGTAGTGCTGTCAAAGCCAAAGCAGGGCTCAGGATCTCTGCTCTGTATTTCAAGGTTTTCATCAGACTTTTGGTATGATTTGACATATACTTTGTCTTAGTGTTGTTTAAGTGGGGCTGACTGCAAATCCCTTCTCTCATGATCCCCTAACTTAAGGGAAAGAGGCATTGCAAAGTAAATCCAGCTATTCTTGTTTTTATCCTGACTGAACTGCTGCTTTGAAGCATTTAATTTCATGTTGGAAGATGATATTGGGAATTCAACTGCAGAGTTACCTCTAGCCACTTCACTTAAAGGACAACTACAGTTGTACTGTGTTTCTGTGTGTTATGAACTAATGCCTGATCAGGTACATACATCTCTCTTTATCAAATCTAGAGTTGTGTTTTCAAGGCAAATGCTGATGTCTCATTTTTTGTAGAAGTCCTTTATTCAGGAGAGAAATTAATTTAATTAAGGTTAGTCAAATAATACTGAGAAATTTTACTTGTGTGCAAAAGTCAGTTCATATGGAATTAATAGCAGTGAAACCAAAAGCTGAGAAAAATCATTATGTGTTGATTTTTGCTATTTTATAGCATCCATATTTACCAAACTTTGCTGAGAAAGGACAACTCATTGCTGAAAAATAATAAGTTCGGAACAAAGCATTTAACATGCTGAATTCCAGTGACTCTGGCAGTAGTAAAAAAATAACTGTCAGGACACATTCCTTCTTTAAAAATGTTGACATTGATAGCACTGGAAGAATTTAAGATAATAGGGCTGAAGTTATGGTACTGTCACATTTATTTTTTTCAGAATAAACTT
The DNA here is from genome assembly GCF_001522545.3 of Parus major. Taxonomy (NCBI): domain Eukaryota; kingdom Metazoa; phylum Chordata; class Aves; order Passeriformes; family Paridae; genus Parus; species Parus major. The sequence goes on along the minus strand of NC_031770.1, from coordinate 54,864,636 downwards.
TTGAACTACAGTAGAATAATGCAGGAACATGGTGCATTTTTCAGAGTGTTTTACAGTGCTCTACTTTTAAACTTGTCAGTACTGACTACTGGAATGAATTATTTTCTTAGTACAGAGTTCTCATTCCTTTTCAAGAGTATGTGTTTGCATGTGTTTGTGTATCCATAACATTTAGATTTTAATAATTTAAATGAGAATTTCATTAATTTGTTCAGTTATGGTGACATCCTGAAAGACTATTAAAAATACAATGCTCTTGTCAGAAAAGTGTAACACAATAAGCCAGAATTTATGGTTTTAAGTTAAGATGCAGACTCTAGTTGAAAGAAAATTCAGGGTTTCAATTAGTGGGAGAAGAAAATTATATTTTGGATAATTGAATGATTAATAAAAGATTTATTTACTTATTAGAAAGGACCATTTGTGAGAAACTGAAATCATATAGGCAATTAAATGAGGACTATACAACATGATAAAGCAGAGCTTACTAATGAATTTTTTCAAGAACAACAAAACCACATCTCCAAAGCAATGTTAAAGGCTTCTAAGGCCCAAAGTGAGATGATACATGTAGACACTTTCACACACACATGAAAAAAGAGAGAAAAGTCCTTCAGTGAGGGACCCACATCTTTCACAGAACTATAGAAGAATTGGGTCTCAACTAAGAATTGTTCTTTTCCTCGCATTTTGTTGAAAACTGTGACTCAGAACACTAAAATAATTCACAAACAAATCTGGGACTGAAACACATTATGGGTTTTGCAGCTGGCTAAGGTGTTGGGGATGGGGAGAGGTGTTCCCTAGTTACTCATTCTGATCATCAAACCATCAGAGTTCCCTGTCTCAGAATCACCACTTTTTGCCATTTTTCATTTCAGTGGTAGATATGGTAGTATTCAAAAAGAGATTTTTAGTTTGATGATACTGATACACTTGGAGTTAATAAGAAACAATCCAGTCAATTTTGCTAAAATACGTAATGCCTAGTGATGGCTTATATAAAGAAATGAGTTCTATTTTCATGACAGCAAGTTACAGAAAAGTGCTGCAAGCACTTGATAGAGAAAATGTGGAGGCACATGTTTGAAACATGATTGACTGGGATACTGATTTGGACACTGTTGCAAAGAAATATTCCATTTAGTGTAGAATTTTTACTTTAGTAATATGATTAAGAGATCCAATAGAGCTCCAGATGGACCTTTTATTAGACAGATAGCTGTGACAGCTGGATGAAAAATACGTGTGTATGAAGTGCAGTCAACACAGATACTTGAAGTGCTACCCAAATTACAAAATGTTTAGAACTCAGTAGCTTTAGGTAATTGCCCTTAGCACATGACACTTCTCTGAATCCTACCTCTTGAGCCCAGGGAATCAAGCACCAATTCCTCTTTCATTTGTGTCTAGACAAATCTGAGAGGCTTGCAATGTAGATGAGTAGACTGCTGTCTTCCCTGCACTCCATCATTGTGTTTTATTTTATAGCACCACAAAACACCTAACAAAAAATTTTTGTAATGTTTGTAGAGAAAATAATGTAATATTTTGTAATGTTAGGTGTACAAACATTGACAACTCTGCCATGTACAGTGAACTGCTATTTTTTGCATTATTTTATCTAAGAAATTTTGTAAGCAGACTGCTTTCATGTTTCAGATTGTAGAAAGGAAAATTATTTCAAACTTCAAATTACCTAAGTAGGTGAGTTAAGAATAGGGTTAGGTAAACAAGCCTTCACACCAGTGCTACACATAGGCGGAGAATTCATGAGAAGATTATGGGTTCCTTTCTCTTTTATTTTATTTTTTCAGACAGAAAAAATATTTTTTTTCAGATTTTTTCATTAGATACTTCAGCTTATACTTTTTGGGCTAATGTGTCTGACAGGCACAAAGCATAGCACACTGAGCTCAAAGAAAGTTGGGATCTTTCACGACTCATTTATTTCTCAAGCACATGTAACTCAGGCATGTTTTCTCCCAGTTTTTCAGCATAGATATTTTAATACTGTCAACACAGTTTTGTGGACTGCTTGGGTTTTCACAGAATGTAATTCTTGACCCAGTGAAACCAGTGACAAGTCAGCAGCTTCCTTTACCCCTTCTTAATCTTTCATATATTTTTTTTCCACTTTTGCGCACTAACAACTCCTTGGTATCCAATTCCTCAACAAATAGTGTAGTTCTGTAACTCTACATTTTCTTAATCAAGTGCCCTTTCTCTAACAGAATTTCTTCTTTCCATGTTGCTTATGGAGGGTATTTATTGAATCAGTGCTGGCCTCTACCTCTATTTGGAGATGGCCAAAAAACCCACTAGCACTTCTCAACCAACAACCTGAACACTTTATTGTCATTTACTGAGCTCAAAACTAGGCAGTTCATTTTGTTAATTTTACTTAAGAGTCTTAGAGTATCCAAACTCAAATAACATGACCAACCTACAAAGGTTTTTTGCTTCTATCCTTTGTGAACAAATCTTAGAGGGATTGTTTATTCAGCTCCCAGAAGACTCCTGCCTGAGGGTGATACATTCTGTCCTAGGGAAAAGGGTAAGTAAAAAGAGTAAGGCAAATTAAGCTCATATGTTTTACAAGCACAGAAGCTGATCAATGGCAGATTCAGTTTTCTGGTACAAGGATCATGACATTATTGGATACAAAACTGTCTCTCCTGGTTAAAGTAGAGAGTGGGGAAGTTTTGTAAGGGGTAAATGTGACAGATGGCTGTTTTAAAGCAGATGTGGGAGAGAGTGTATCTTTGAGCCACGTTTCAGGGTTGTGGTGGTGGAGTCTCAAACACACCAGTGGGCACTTGCCCTGCTGTAGAGCAGGACCCAAAGACAAATGAATATGATACTGAAAAAAGACATGAAAGTATTTATTTTACTGTGATTTTTAAGAAATTTTACCCATTTTAAGGAGTCAATTTAGATTATAGTCTC
>NC_031770.1:54755241-54861662 GCF_001522545.3 Parus major | reverse complement strand
GGTTATATGCCTGTATCTCAAATAAGGCAACACCTGCATTCCTTCTGTTGGAAGGCCATTTCTGGGAAAAACCTATATTTGTAAGATCATGGTACACATGGTGCAAATAGGAATCGTGTTAGTTACATTGACATGGATAAAGAAAACCTCATTACACTAACACAGTTAGACTGGGAGAGATTAGAATATGAGAGTCATGGCAGGCTGGTGAAGATTTTCCTCTTGTGTAGGCTCTGTAGGACAGATGCTTGATTAACTCTCATCTGCTTTTGAAATGCAACTGTTTTAACTCTGAAAAAAAAATATACCATCCAGTATATGTGCTATATTCTAGCCTTGACTCACCTATTACACAATGGAACCTAATTATCCTCTTTCCATGTGCATATTGAGGTGTTGGTTTCAAGTATAATAGAGGTGTAACATAAAAGAAGCAATTGCAAGTTAAAGTCTGCTGCACCATGGAGCCCCTCAGCACTTCTACTGTGCATTTTGATGGTGCTGGTTAGAGTTATGTCAATAGGCAGAAAAGCCTTAACTAGCAATTGATTTTCAAAAGAGCTGATTTCACAGGGCAGCACTAGGGGGGCAGCACACAATGCTACACCAGCTTTTTTCTTCTACAGTCCCAGGCAGTTAAGAGAAGAAAAGTAAAACGCTGTTTATTCATAAAACAGTATACAGATGGCTGTCCAGTGACAGCAAGAACCAAACAAAATTCAGTGTAATATTTTTATTTCAGTTTCAAAATATATTAAATTGCTTATAGAGTTATTTTTCCTCTAGCAAACAGTAACACACATAAGAATATTATTAATGAAACAAATTAAAATACAATGACTTTATAATACAGGCACTTAAATGATATTGTGCTGTTATTTCAGCAGCAGCAGATCATCAGGTTTCACCAGATATAATTCTTGGTTTATTTCAGGGAGTTTTATGTCCTGTATCACGTATGAATTCTTGCACATATTGAATAAGTTATGTAGAACCTGAAACAATGAGTACTCTGGGATCTGATTGCTGTTTATTTAATTTATCACAGTGTGCACAAGAACATTCCACATCAATAACTTCAATAACATCCGAAAGACACATATGCACCAAGTCAGCAAAAACCATAGAGCATTCAAATTATTCTTTCACTATTCGTTATTCTATATAACATGTGGTGAGTGCTCAAATGCTAATAAAGAACATTTACTAGTCATAATAATTCCAGAATCTTAAGGAAATATCATGAGCACAAAGAAGGAATAACTATGCCCATGATAATGCTTGACAGCATCTTTTGACTGTAGAAGACAGGAGGGAACTTTGAGAATTCACAAATTTATTCTCAGGTATTTGTATTGTGTCAAAATCTGTTTGTAAAAAGAACATCATTGTAATGGGAGACTCTAATATTTAGTTAGATGGTATGAAAGAGCACTACTTTCCTGAAAGAAGAGTTTTTAGGAGAGGCAAAGAAAGGATTTAAGAATTCTGATTTACATAGGTAGCAGGTATGGGGAATCAAATAATTATATTTTGTTTTGCTAAACAAAATAGAATTATTTTGTTTAATAAACAAAGAAATAGACCATATGTGAGCTATTGGGCTAAAACTGTACAACATTTTACAGTGGTCTACACTTCCTAAACAAAGAAAATAAAGTGTATTTTTACTCAGAAAAGATGAATTAGAAAAAAATAATTTTTAAAACCCTCATAAACTAAAAAAAACCCCACATTTTTTAAAAGATCTTAAGAGTATTTTACTCAAAATTTGCCTCAGCTGTTTAATGCCATGACCTGAGATAATTAGTTTGAGATCATTGGTTCACTTAATATTGCATAAGAATTTCTGTCCTTTTTAAAACTAGCTGTGAATAAAAAAAATCCCTGCATTGTTTTGATATTCATTATCTTCAAAAAGGAGGATTACTAAGCTTATTCTCTCAAGACAGACACAGTCTACTTTTTCTGTAGATGTGAAATACATATGCCTAGCAATTTTGTATATAAAAGGTTAGGTTGTTTTAATATTTATCAACCGCTTAATGCTTGGCTAGAGAGCTGAATATACTACTGAAAAGAATTCAATAGTGTTTTTTCACCTTTAAAAATAATTTTACAAAGTAGCTCTAAATAAAAAAAAAAAAAAAAAGCCTGCATTAGAAATAAAAGACCACACCTCTGAGGTCCTCAGCACAGGAAGGATCTCAGCCTGTTGGAGTGAGTCCAGAGGAGGGTCACCAAGATGCTTGGATGTGAATGGATGAGGAAAGGTTGAGAAGATTGGAATTGATCATCCTGGAGAAGTAAAGACTTCAGAGTGACCAAATAGCACCCTTCCAATACCTGGAAGGAAGCAACAGGAGACCTGGAGAAGGATATTTTGAAAGGCCATGTAGTAGTAGGACAAGATAGGCTTCAAACCGAAGGGGAGTAGGTTTGGATTACATAGTAAGAAGAAATTCTTCACTGTGAGGGTTGTGGGGCATGGGGCCACGTTGCCCAAAGAAGTGTCTCATCCCTGGAAGTGTTCCAGCTCAGGCTGGGTGGAGCTCTGAGCAACATGGTCTAGATATTCCACTGCCTAGTGGAAAGTGCTCCTGTCCATGACAGGCAGGCTGGAGTAGGAGGATCTTTAAAGCTCTTTTCCTACCCAGGCTATATTACAATTATATGAAAATACTCATTTTCATGTGAATGACAGAGAAGAGATTAACATATTTTGTCTATGGAAACATTAACACTCTGAAGGAAAACTGTTAGGAGAAAACAGATGGAAATTTCATGCAGTCTTCGCACTCTACATGCAGTGAAAAAATATATGAAAACAAACTGTATGAACTTTTGGTGCATAATATAATTAAACTCAAATTAAGATCCAGGTTTAGTATTTCAAATCAAGGTCTTTGTATTCCTGAAAACCTATGTGGTCATCAGGGATGTAATTTGAAACACTTTCCAGGACCGTACTCTAAATTAGTATCTCAATAATCTAATAGATAATGATTATTGCTGGGTCCAGTGAGTTCTCAGGATATCTGCAGCTGGCACACCATGGTGACACCCATGCACAGAAGGCCACACCTGCTCAGGAGACATCAGGAGTCAGGTTTTTTCTGACCACACTGACCTTGCTCCTGAGCACAGTACTGACAAAGATGAGTTTTCTGTGCCTTGCAGGGGAGTACAAAGATAATCTACTTATTTTGTTGTATTTGTCTCAGAGAAACAGAAACTGCTATAGTGGTATTTTTGGATTGTTTTCTCCCCATATTGTGGATTTAAAGCCTTTTTAAAGTGTTTGTGTTTTGTTGGGGATCTTTTGTTTGCTTGTTTGTTTTGGTTTTTTTTAGTGTTTGGTTGGTTGTTTTTTGTTGGGTTTTTTTGGGGCTTTTTTTTTTTTTTTTTTTTTTATTTGCTAGGCTGTGCTGTATCATGAAACTCAGACCACGTATCTTTTTTAGAACATTGTGGAAAAAATTATTTTTCTGTGTAAAATGAGGGTATCTTTTCTGTCCCTAAACAAGCGAATATATCTTCAAATCTCTGCATTAAAGAAATTAAGAAAGTTGGTGAATTTTTTGGCTGAAAATCCTCTAATGTCTTCAAATGACCACTGATTATTCCAGCTTCAGATAGATGTTCTTTTCAGTCTCTAAGCAAGTAACAGTTGTTAGGCTTGGAGAACTTTGGGAAAGTTAGGATGTGAGCAGGAAGGCTTTCCAGGGACAGTGGAGATGCAGTTTCCCTGAGAAGGTCTGCTACTTGCTCCAATCATTCTAGTTTTCCACTGTAAAATATGGATGTTTCAAGGAAGATCTAGCTACTTACGATGAACTTAACAATTTCAAATTCTGATTATAAGACAAGCAGGTATTGGAGATTTATGTTTTGGTACTCAGAAATAAAAGTTCCAGTGATGTACCTTGATTTTAAAAGCATATCCCTTGCCAAGGTGGACTCAGACATTCAAGTCCAACAGAGGAATCAGTTGGTCTGCTGCTCAAGTGGGTGCTGCAGTGGTCTTGGAATGTGGAGTGCCAAGGTTTCCAGAAAATGGTGTTATCACAAGTGGTCAGTGCTGCTGTCTTCCACAGCACCCTTCAGCTGAATGAAGATGTTTCATAGAGATCATGAAACACGTGAATTGTGCAAAACGCGTTTATTGAACGTTTCAAACCGTCACTTCCATAAATGGTTAACCAGCAGCTTGAAAAGTGCTGTGATTATTGTTTCTTGCAGCTAGAACCAGTGGTAGTTGAGGAGCTAGTGAAAGTTTTATTCTGTGAGCCATTCCAAACCAGAGTGAGGAGACAAAATTTCCTGTGGAATGGCTTTTCTGAATAATCTTCATATGGATCTTTCAGAATATGTCACTGTACATGTAAATAGGATATATTTAAGTGAGCATGTAACACAAGAAAATAAAAAAAAATGCAAGTTTTATTTTGATTTTATTTTTGCTCATTAAGTGCTTTGAAAGGATCAGTCCCTGTTGTCAGTTTTGATTCTACTGTAAAACCTGTAAGTAAAGATTTGATCGCTTTTATCAGCTGTTTGAGCTTTAGTCTTCATTATGACAATAATTTAAGAATAATTTTAAATATTTAAATGGCTTTTTTTTGTGTGTATAGCATTTATAATTGCTAACAGAAAAAAAAAAGAAAAAAAAAAAGAAAAAAAGAAGACTATAGTAATGATTTCCCAGAGGTTTATTTTTCTGTGATTTATGGGTCTTCTCATCCTTTGTTTTGTACACCAAGCCTTCTGGTGTTCTGCTACTGAAGCTGGAATGCACTTTATATGTGAATAATTTTGGCTGTTGTATGAGGTGAGAATTTGGCACTGAGATGAGTGTAATCAACTTAGTATAAATGTTTGATTAATCTGTCACAAAGAATCACTTTTATCTCTAGACAAGAATGCACAATACTCCAGAGAAGGGCTTGGTTTAAAGGGTCACTGAACTCAAACTAAGCTCAGTACAGGCCAAATCATGTGTCCTTTGGAAGGCAGGCAGGGCCATGGCTGGGAGCAGCCCTGAGTCTCCAGGCAGAGACAGGATGGGGCTCTGTGCTGAATTACTCCCAAGAAGTGGCTGAGAGTAAATAAACAAAGCTGCCAGATTCATCCTTGGGGATGATAAAGTTGTCCCCATAATTTTTTTCTAGGACTGGAAACTTCAGAAGCCCCTATTCACTTACCAGAGCATCTCCCAAGATGTTTAAGCAGTTGGAGCAGCTGCTTCCCCTGCTGAAAGGAGGGAGCCAAGGGAGCCTCAAACTGTTTCTTAGGAACCTCAGCTCTGATTGCCAGAGGTGTTTGCAGATGACTAACCCACAGATAATTACTATGGACATTACTGCTTGCCTTTTTTTTATCTCCATTTGAAAGAGAGCAATTATTTTTGCAGAATGTTTACCCTGCAAGGCCAAAACATATCTGGTTGTTGCATTATTTTTTTTATCTGACTCAAAGAAACTGAGTTTGTGACCAACTTTTTTCTATATTTCTTAATTACCTCATCATTACTGCATAAAACCACCCTATATTTTATACAAAAAGACTGAATTTTCAGATCACGTATATAATACTTTTTTCATTTCAAATCAAGAAAAAAAGAAAACAGAGGATTCTATTTACCTTTATAGTAAGGAGGTTAATGGACATATTAAAATTTACTTGCAGATTAACTTCTTTAGATCTCCTCAGAAATAAATGCAGCCTGTAATTTGGTTGTTCAGGGTAAGGAGACAATCCTACACCTGAACATACCTTCCCAACACTTTCAATCACAGCATATTCTCCTACATATTGAATTTTGAATGAAGATGATATTTCCAATATTCAAATGTATAATCCCTGACTGGTGCGCTGCTGGTGAGGAGAACAACTGGTGGACACCTGCTGGTGTCCTTCTGGCAGCTGGAGAAACAAATTAAAATATCTGCCCGTTAGCAGTCAAAAAACCAGTATTTAAAAAGGATAATGTTTTCAGGAAGTTGGAAGACTACTTAACACTGGTGCATAAGACGTGGGGGAACTAAAGCGTATTGCAGGAGGAATGATTAATTCTACACTTGACTGATATACGTGAGGAACTGCTCACCCACAGGGACTGTGCTGCTGTGCTGTATAAACCTGAGCAGCTGCAGGGTTGCACTATCTTTATACAATGGCATCAATGTTCCCCAGCTGCTTCTAGACATATTTCAGTCAGACATCCCAGGATCACGTTTCTTTTTGATGGTTGTTCAAGTCACTTGGGACTTTGTATTCATCTAATTCCAGCAAGCAAGACCAGAACTTACATTATTATTAATTCTTATATACTGTGTACTGTTACATTTTGTATAATTTTTTTTTCCTTTAGCTGAAAGTCAGCTAACTCTTACAAGATTAGATAGAAGTCCTCTATATTTCATCTATATTTCATCTGAAATTCCTTTTTCTAGACAACAATACACCTCTCGGTAGTAGCCTCACTCTGTTGTGGGGTTGTTTGTTTGTTGTTTGTTTTTTTTCCCTATCATTTATCAAGACACTTCAGACCTAGGTCATCAATCTGTGTGTGTCTTGATAGACTCAAAAATTACTTTTTGTTTTGGATGAGGTCCAGAGACTTCCATTCAAACCTTCAGTCATCTGTTTCTATACTTAGAGTTTCTTGCTTCTTCAGTACTTTTGATTCTTTCATTGTCACTAATTACTCACTAGACATCACAATGATAAATTCCATAATCTGCCTAAAGAAGATATTTGAAGATAAAACTAAAATACAAATTTTAAAACGTGTGACATAAGAAGAAAAGTCAAAAGAGTTAGTCCAGGAAAGGAAACATATTATTCTAATATCCAAAATTTTATTATAGAGAAAATAGAGGGTATCTAATTATATGTAACAATGAGAGGACTGTAAAAGGCTTTGCAAAAATAAGAGGTTCAGACTTGAGATTAGGAGTCTAAGTAACTAGCTATAAGCAATGATTAAAGGTTATCTTTGGATGATTGTGGTCATCCACTCTTATGCCCTGTTGGATAGATGCTATTAAAAATTTTTGATTAATACTTTGAGGTAGAGGTTATTTAGTTAATTTCTAGGGATCTGTTCTGCCTGTATCTCACATGGAAGTACATTAATTTCTCATTACTCAACCCAAGAAAAGCCTTCTTTTCTTCCCTGCAATTTCTTTATGGAAAACTTGGAAAAAATAAATATCCATTTAATTAAGATTATAATTTAATCTTCTGTACAAAAGGCTTCTGTCCTTGAGAAATCAGTCATGTGGGAAGAAGCTAACTCTGCTATGGGCTTAGACATACTTATGGGGTTATGGTTGAAGAGAACTGTAGGTGTTCCCAAATTCCCTAAAAAAGATAGATTTCCATTGCCCACTATTTATGCAATACCAATGGTATTGCCACATGAACTTTTGATTTTTACTGATTTTTGGTAACAATGAGATTAAAACCTTGTTTTTGTTTAATGCACCATGTGGTGTCCTCATCTATCAGTGATTATCCTTGGTGGCAAAATGTATTACTCCTTTGATCAAGTTTGGGAAGTTATTGCATACAAATATCCCAAAACCCAAGAGTGTGGTGCCAGATTATTTTCCTTGATGTCCACTGACAGGACAAGAACAAATGGCCATAAACTAAACTACAAGTTCTACCTAAACATAAGGAAAAATTTCTTTACATCGAGGGTGGCAAGGCTTCCCAGGAAGGTGGTGGTGTCTCCTTCTCTGGAGACATTCAAAACCCACCTGCTTTTTCTGTTTAAAAATACCTGTGTTCATTCTGTGTGCAATGAAATCCTAATTTAGTGCTCTGTACATGTTTCCTTTGTTACTTCTTGAAGAGGACTAAGACAGCTCTAATATTTGTGTTAGATTTCTTGAGCTTTTTAACTGGAACAAGGCTTTTTATCTCCTAAGAGACCAGTGGGCTGAAGATTTGTACTTCAAGAACAGATTCAAATAATTTGGCTAAAAGAAAAGGTGCAGAACAATGTCAGGACACCCTGTGGTAGAAGCTCTCCTGAGAAAGCTGGAGCTACAGTTTTTTGTCCTCCCCCAGGAGAGGGGATGAGGTAAGACCTCCAGTGTCATAGGTCTGATGGAGAGTAGGGCAGGAAGGAGAGCCCTGTTCCAAGAGATTTCACTTGTCCCAGTGTGCTTCAAGAGTCACGGTGGGATTACCAACCCAGAAAGAAGGCAGTGGGTGGCTCTTCCCTATTGAGCAGAGCCACCCTAGTGCTTAAAATGTCAGAGCCTTGAGTATGTGCAAAAAGCTGATATTGTTCAAATAATTTAACAGGTTAAGTGCTTGGACTGTTAAGCAGAAGCTTTTGAAAGTATGAACCTGAGCAGCTAGAAGAGGCGTTTGGCTAGGATTGAATTCAACAGATGATCACAAATGCTAAAATCTGACCTTTTAGGATGGTATTGGTGAAAGTTTTGTGCCACTTATGTCCCACTGCCAGTTAGCAAACAGCTCCTCTCTCGGTCTCATTAAAAAATGTGTTGGGTATTATGTCAGATAACCTGAGAAGATCAAACTCAAAATCCTACAGTGTTACCATTCAAATTTGTTGGTGTTAGTGTGACAGTACTACCTTGTAATGTCAGGCTGGAATTCTGACAGAAGTCCTATCAGCTAAATTTTTTATGATAATAAAAAATTCTTAAGCTTTTCCCTTAGTAAAATTAGCAGAATTTTTTTAACTGGACTGGACAAAGTCTATTCTTCTTTTTCTTTTTTTTTCTTTTTACAGATAGGTCATTTTGAAATTCTGTTCTCAGGAAAAGAAAAAAAAAAAGATCTGTTCTATTGACTCAGTAACTTTAAATGTCACCCAAATGTCATTTTTAAAGTAGATGAGAACACTATCCCTACTGAAATGAGTGACTCTAATGATGTAAATCCCTTTGAAAATATGAGTGTCTTCACTTAGAATTCAATACAACAATGGTGTAACAAAGCAAATGTGTTCAAACTTATTCTATGATGAAAAGAGCACATACTGGCATATGGAATGATAAAATGTCAACATTCATTCTTCAGGGACCTTTTTTATTTTGGTTGTCACTCAGGGTGATGCAGCATGTGTCTGTCACTACAAATTGAGCTCTGTGACAAAGTATTGGTTGTGAAGGAATCATTTGGTTGCTGTTCTCTAGATTTGATGAAAATGGAGGCGGTTACAAATTGTTGTTTATTCAGAAAAACAAAAATGATCCTTTTAAAAGGAATAAACAAGAAAGGTGAATTACCTCCATTAACTAAGAAATAGGGTAAGAAATCCTAGAAAACAAAGGTTGTAGGGTGTAGGGCTGCAAGTCAAATGAGTTGATGTATGTTTTCATAGATGAGATGTTGCCAATTTGTAGCTCAGACAGGAGTTCCAAACATGTGCTTCATTTACATGAAGAGAAAGATGTGCTGGCATCAAGGTGAGGTACACAGGATTCAATTTTGCTGTTAATGAACTTAGAGTAAGCAAGGGGCCAGAGTAAGTTGAGTTTATTGTGAGTCATGCATTTAATATACTGAATACATGTCGTTAGTAATGAACGTGCATATTAGTGAGATGACTTCTCATAGCTGTTCCCAAAAATTACATTGTATCATTTCCACTATTCATCTTTTCCTAACTTAATAAAATATGATTTTTTTGAGCATTGACTTAAAGTAATTAATAAATTTAGTGAGTTTATGACTTTTTTGGTTTATTCCAATACATTTTCCTGTATTAACTACAACCAATTTTTTCCTTGTTCAGGGGATGCTGTTAACCAAAGAAATCACTTAAGCCTCATGAAATTGTTGAATATTGAATACTCATAATATAAAGAATAAATCTCAGCCAATAGTCTTCCAAATCACACTATCCAGCACTAGGAGGACATCCTAAAATGCAGATTTCTAAAAAAGATAATTCTAAGAATAAGAATAATTTCACACATGCCTGTGAACCTTTGTTTTATTGTGCTTAAAATAAGCATGAGAATTGCAGAAGAGAGACCAGTTCTGCGAAGTATTATCCACATCAGAACTTTTGAAAAAGCCTGTAAGTGTAAACAACCAAGGGAAATACTTCAGATTCAAACCCTCTGTAACCATAAAATCATACAAAAAAAATTTGTTCCTAAATTATTTCTTTCTGCAGGTTCTTATAATCAAGAAAAATGTGAGAAAATATCAAATCTATCTTAATGTCTCTGGGAAACTTCGTGCAGGTAGTTAGAGAGGAAAGAATGTGTCTGAGAAGGAAATAGAATTTGATTACTAACTGTAATAAACAAGTAGTAGTACCTATTAAAAGCCTGTTGAAACCAATTCTGATTTATGTAGCTAAACTTCTCACCAGAATATAAAATTTTAAAAGGATTCCATCAGATTTTCTGATATTGCAAGTTTTTATTTCAACACACAACTAAAGATATAAATAACAGTTATGCAACTTCAGAAGGCAAAAATTTAAGAAAATAAGCAAAGATAAAAAAAATAGCACAGCACAGATAAAACTCACACTTTTTTAATGATAAATTATTTCTTTATCTCTTTAACATGATAGGGTTATTTCATAGGTGTTTATAGGTGTTAGATGTCTTTATGATGCTTCCAAAGTCTCTTGGAAAACTCCTTCTTGGGACTATTTTACTAAGACTGGGACATTATTTATGCAGTGCCAAAAAATGTGGCAGCCTATTCTCTTTACAAGTAATATAAGTTTAAACTCACTGTGGTAAGTAGATATTTTAGTTGTTAAGACTGAAACAAAGACATTACTGGGAAGGTAACAGGACAAAATCATGAAAAATTTTGGAAGCAAGAAAGGATTTTAAGAGAATCAGATGCTTGGTTTTTAAGGCTAGACAATGGACAAACCTTTAAAGCATCAAGAAAATGAAAATAAACATAGGTAAATGCATAATGAAATAGTAATCTGGCATGTGTGAAGTTCTGTAATTAGGTCACATTAACATCTCAGCATTGTGATGAGCCAAGAAATGCCCCTTTTCCATGACTTGAGAAAATATTTGGGTACATCAGAGATCTGAGGTGCTGTCACCAGATGTAATGTGATTTTTTGGTCTAATATTGTATTTTAGTTTAATTCATACCATTAAGAAATAAAACATATATAATTAACAATGGAAAGAGAAAGCAATATGCAGCATAATGATGCTATACAAGATGCCATACATTGTCAATAATTTGTTATATTTTTCTTCTCTCCTGTAAGAATGTGTTTAAAATAAAATAATCTGAATTAAACAGGTCAAAGTGGAATGACAGAAGCTTAACTAGAGGCTGAATAGCTCATTTCCTGACACTATGCAATATGCTATTATCATTCTGCACTGGAATTAAACAAAACCCTCTACAATGAGTTCTGAAAACTAGACTCTGTCAAAATGTCTCTCTACAGACCAAAACAAGCAGTTAGGAGAAAAGTAACAAGTTAATTATATAATCTGGCTGATTTTATCTTTATTTTTTTTTAATAATATTTCTAATATAAATAATAGTTCCATGGAAGTGCTGTAGGCAGTTTCAAAAATACTAAGATAAGTTGTAAGTAAATAATCTGTTTGTGAGCAGTAACATGCTGGAATCTTCTGAAAAGATTCTCCAGGTGTTGTATTCAGACACATTTTTGCTTGAAAAGAAAAAAACCCTTCACAATTAAATTTATGTATTTATGTATTTCTGGCTTTCATCAAGTGCCTGTTTCTAGGGAGAAGAGTAGTTATAAGGCAAAATACTTTTCTCTAGGCTAACTTAAAGTAACTTCACTCATGGGCTCTTCTTAATATATTACAAGTAAAATAGCATGATTTTGAAATGTGTACAAAAATTTTAGCCAAAAAGGTGCGTACAGTCACACATGAATGCAAGACATGCAAGGCCCCAAAGACAGCAGCTGAATCTCAGGATATTATATGGGTTATATGGGTTAGTTTCCAAATCCCTTAGCAGTAGATGTATTTCAAATATTCACAGTATATAGCAGTAAAACCATTGTGCTGCTGTCAGGTATGATGAAAATTATACTTGTTTTTTTCTGACTGAAAATAAAATACAGCCTCTAATTCTGCAGCTTGGTTCATTACAGCTCTTCAGCTTCCATTCTGCACAGAATGAAGTCAAACAGCAGGCAGTGCTGTTGCAGAATATAAGGCTGCTATGTCATTCAATTATTGTCTCATAAATCAACAGTCCAGGGCAAAGCAATGTCTGTTGGATTCTACCAGCTGGAAAACAGCAGATATTTTTCTTGCCAAAGAAGTTTTGCAGTCACAAGCAACATGAGATTGACTTTTTACCCTGCTCTTTGCCATATTAGCAGCTGGTGTTATTGAGTCCTGGCCCTTACAACAGCAATCTTTTCACAGTAAGCTGAACACCAAAAATGTCTAGACAACCCTTAACATACATGCTATACACTAAAAACACTTTGGGTTTTAATGTTTACACTGTTGCTGTAATCAAATCAATAAAACATTTTAAGGAATACTTGACTTCATAGTAAAATTTAATAAAGATAGCAAAGAATTAATTTCTTTACATTATTGAAACATCATGAAATACATATATTATTTTTTTATTTCTGCTGATATGAAATATTGACTATTAGACATGATTAATTACCCCGGTTCCACTGAAATTGCTAGCAGCTTATTAAAGCTCTTGGTGAGAAGTAAAAGTTTTGCAGTTGAGATTATGTTCTGCTAATGAAGACAATTAACAGAAACTTCTTATACTCAAAGGGAACCTTCCAGTAAAAATTATGCTGAAAATAGATGATGCCATTTATTTGATCAAAAATTCATCAGTTCATCCAGCATACATTTGAAAGCGAGTACACACTTGAAATAAATTATTGGGATTTCAATTTATTCTTATAATTTATCCTATTTTTGATGAGGAAAGTTATGAAGAACCTAAATACCACCGTTAAAAGCTGTTCTATTAAAACTCTCTCAGCACTGTCTCATTAAGTATGTAAAAATTATTCCTACACAGTGCTGCTTTAGCTTGTTTCCTGGTGGGCCTCTCTGCCTGCTGAGCCCTGTGCAGCACCCAGCTCCCTTGCTGAGCCCCAGGAATTTGGTGATGAATGCAGAGCTGCTGGGTCAATGGCTGGACTCAATGATCATATAGGTCTGTTCCAACATAAATAATTCTATGATTCTATAAACTTAAAAGGGAAAATAAAAGAAGCAAACTAATACTGTGTTGTGCATGGGCATTAATGCTTTTTGAAAGAGTTAGCTTTTTCTTGAAGTAACGTGCATAAACTTTGTGACACTGAGGGGATAAAAAACAAGTAGTGTAAAACTAGCAAAATTAAAATGTGGAGTTTATTGACCCAGTAAGAAAATCTTGATTTTAAACTCAACACTGAAACTAAGTGGCAGTTTCCTCTTTAGTGGACATTAAGGTTTCTTCCAGAAGAAATTTTGGTTTAGCAGTTCAAATGTTACCTTTGATCTTTCCCTCAATAGCTTTCAAATAGAAAAGAGGAGGAATGTGGATACCCTGAGACTGTCAGGACACTTGAAACATTTGAGTTTTTTTCTGTTCTCTCCTAAGAGTCCAGAATCTGTTAGGGATGCACCATGCTGGAGGATGAAACTGTTCCTGGAAAAGGGGGCTGAATGCAGGGAATGTTCTGAAGACTGCCCACACCCTTAGCGAGCAGATTACCCCTAAAATGCATCAAAATGGGGATTGTCTTTTACCTACTCATTCCAGTTTGCAGAAGAGATAGTGTCTTTGTCAGGGGGATGACTAGTTACAAAGCACATAGCATGTAGTACACAGACTAAAGGATTTCCACACTACTCTATCAGTGACCAACAAACAATGAAGAAATACTGGTAGAAACAGCTGGTTGCTAAAAGCCATGACCTTCTCTCTGTATGTCAGAGAAGCTCCTCAAAGTATGACAATTAGGAGAGAGAATTTACTTAAACACAGTGTCTTGCCCTACTAAGCTGCTTCACTTGGTCCAATTTAAAAGAAACAGAACAGATAGGGAGGTGAAGTTGTGGGTCAAAGACTGACGGGCTTCATCCAGGCCAAAAATAAAACAACCATGCCAAGAAAAGTCCTCCAGTGCAAGAAGTTAATACCTTGTACAGTAAAATTGCTATAATGGTCCATGCTATTACTTTGATTTATTTCAGTTAGCATTTTTTCATTGAAATTAGAACTATGTGAGTCCCATCTGAAAGTAAAACTTCCTCAAGTCAAGGTGTTTTGAAGGTCTACTTAGATTAAGTCACAGGGACTAGGTACATGCTTTGACCTCAGTGGGAGAGAGTGGCATTGCTGGGCATGCTTAGTTTAACCTCTAACAGACAATAATTCCTTAATGACTACTGCCAAAAGTTTACCCTAGAAATCAGAGAGAGTATTCGAGGCTGTAATCTGAGATATCTGTGAAGACTTCTCTTTCTTTAATAGCAGTAAATTTTTCAGTGCTTGAAACATGAACTGAGAGAAAAACATTTTGGAATAACAGTTGGAAAATTTCTACTAGGTAGCTGTCTAGTAAAAAAAAAAATTATATAAATTATAAATAAATAACATGGTTTGATATTTCTTCAGTTACAATATGATAACACTTTTGAGAACTGCTGAGATAATGACTACAAATTATTTTTTTAGTCGTATTCAATTTTTTGGTTTTCATATTTAAATTTTGTGGCTTTTCTAGTGTAACATCCTTGCCATGGGGTTGTTTTTCTCTCATCAATATCAGTTATCCTGCAGCCCTTTGCCCAGGAACCTGGGCAAAGGAACATTCTTTACTTGTAAATCTGCAAAATTTAATAGTAAGACTTTCCTATTAAATTCTTGGTTAGTTTGATTTTTTGTACAGTCTGTCTTGTGTGGATGTCTTTCAGTTTCAAAGAATATACCTGTTCCCAAATAAATTCATAATTCATCCATGGTTGAGTGGTAGCAGATGTTTTTACAGATTATCGTATTGCTTTACTTTCAGAAGATCAGCTCTTCATAAATACTCAGTTGTACTATTGCTCATAACACCATGTTTTCTTCAAAGAGTTTATTAATTTGGTAATTACTTTATGATTAAGAAAAATGTCTATAATTACTGAATTAAAAAAAAAAAAAAACAACCAAAACTTGCAAGAGGTTACATCTTGGTAACTGCTGTTCTTAAAAAGATACCTGAGGGATCTTTTTCAAGCTGAGTCTTCAACTGCAAAATTTTCATAATTTAGGGATTGTTATCAACTATTTTATTGCAAGCTCTTTCTCCTTTTCTTCCCTGGCCACTGCTTTAACCATTCCCTGTAAGACCATGGCTGCTGTGGTTTTTGGTACTGTTTTCACATAACAGAAAAGCAGGGTAAGGCATTTGTGCTTTGTTTAAGGATGAAGGGGTGCTGATAAAGAAATCAGTGAAATCACCTGTCACTACTCAGGCACAAGCAGATCGTGCACAGAGGCTGCCATCTACCTGAAGCCCTCAAGCACACATCAGAGACACGTCTCCAAATGCCTTACACCCGGACTGGTGAGGTGCACTTGTGCCAGCACTGTGTAGGGACTGGAAACCTTCTGCCAGGGCTCCTGCTGCCCAGCAAGACAAACAGGCACTGAGTATTCAGCCTGCTGACTTTAAATGGAAGGAAAACCTCTTTCAAAGCCTGAGTAGGGTGAAAGCCAACACACCCTTGGTGAGGTGCTGAAGGCTCCTGGAATTGGTGCTACTTATTAATTACGGTTTGCAAGAGAGAAAAGAGCTAGATCAAAGGCCGAAGTGTAAGGGCATGTGGTTTTGTGTTGCGCGGTGATTTTGAGGATGCCAGGGGCTGTGTTTTCTTGTAGAGAGTAAGGTGATGAGACACCCCCACTCCAGCTGCACTCTCCCCTCCCATAAAATGTGAATGATGGATGTGAGATTTTAAAAGAAAATTTCGATATATCCAGCAAGCTCACATGCACAGGCTATCAGAAATGTTCCAGTAATTTACATGGTTGGCTTAAGAAAACATGGCCTACACAAACTTTGGACTAAAAGATTATTTTGCTCTTGGAAATGTCACTGGGACTAGTTTTACTTCTCCTTAATTACCACCCCTGTTCCTCAGGCTTTCTAAAATAAGAAGGAACTTATACTTTTCCAAGGATGAGAAGCAATTTATGTGAGATAGCTTTTTTTCCTACTGAGTATGGACCATTTATTTATTTATTGTCAATGTTAAAGAATATACTAAAAATGAAACAATTTCTGGCATTTTTTTTTTCTGGATTTGAAATTGCACTGTCTTTCTTTAAGGAGAAATAGCTTCACTGGGTTTAACAGAGAAAATATTGAAGTGTTTTCATTGCACATGTGGAGAAAGTATGCCAAACATAGTATATACAGGACTTCCAAAAACTTGAAAGATTTGTTTCTAATTTATTACATCTGACTTTATAGCACAAGTTACTCTATTGTGTTGTTATGGTAACATTAACTGGGTTGCCTAAAAAATTGTTTTTCCTGCTAAAGCAGAGCTGTGAATTTATCACATTGGACATACAGAGCAATTTCTATTTACATTCTTACCATAATTATTTTGGCTCTTAATTTGAATGGCATTTGATTTGCAATGCAAGAAACCAGTGTCAAAGGAAATATACACACACTGTTGATATTACTGGTGTCTGTGCTCTTTATGCAGACATATTTTCTTGTAAAACAAATTCTCCCTAGGATGAAAATGTACGTAGTATATGTCTGCTCAGGACTTGTCTCAGAGAAAATTTTAAATGAGGAAAATTTACTATCAGACCCTTTCCTACATTTAATCACCATGATTTGCAAGTCAGTTTTGGTAGATGAAAGTCAGATAAGCATACTTTTTGAAGTCTTGTAAGAGGTTTGGTCAGAAGGTCACTCTTTTGAAAACACAAACATCTTTGTCTTTATAAAGAAGCTGTCTATATAAATCAGAAAGGATTTTCTAATTGTTAATACGGAGGTACTTGACACCATATTCCACAATTTTAACTGTACAGGAAAGCTAATTAGCTGGAAATATGTAGTGTTGCCTGCAAAGTATCTTTATCTGAGTATTTTTCCATTTACATGAATTTTAAAATACATTTCTGCTAAGATTTTTCTATTAAGAAAACACTGTGTTCTAAATATTTTTATAACCATTTAAAAAGTTTCTGTTCTAACACAAGCAAATATTTAAAATCTCACTCTTCACTGTTAGGTGGAAAGAAAATAAAGCAGAAAATACTGGCATGTACTGTTAATTATATCTGTTTCCCAGCCAGGACATCTGGTTTTTTGGCAGACATCCTTGGCAGATCTGTTATACCAGAGGCTCTGAGTTCCTTTTCCTGGGAATTTTGTTTGGCCTATTTTGCAAAGTGGGAAATGGACACTGATGTTCCTACTTTGTATGACATTTGGGAATCTAATTTTGCCTGCAACCTTCAAGGGAAAGTTCTAGAAGTCTGGCCAGTTAAAGGATTACATCATGGTATTTCTTGGGAAATTGTTTTTGACCACAGCATTGCTTGTGGAAAATTTCTGCTGTCTAAATATTATCTAAATTATACTTAAAACGATTGAGAACAAGCTAGACACAGAATTTCTTGTTTGGGGGGCTCTTTTTAAAAATAAAAAGCTAAGAAATATCTAGAAGGAAGGTCAGCAGCACTTACTAATTAGCCCTTTTAATAATAGCTGTCCTGTAACTGAGTACTGCTGCTTGGGTAGTTTGCAACCTGGTTGTGAGCAAATGATGTATTTGACCGGTAAATTGCTCATGTTGTTCTAATCATATTCTATTCATCTACTCATAAAACATGACTGCACTGATACTGTGACTAGTATCAGTCATGTCTTACCCCTCAAAGTGTCCTCAAGAGGACTTATCATGAAATAAAGTCATATTCAAAATGTAAAACTGTTGAGTACAGTCCTCCTGAAAATTCTTTGTTCATTAATTTCTTAGTGAAATGCAATTATGAATTAATTTTATACAATTTAATAGAAAGAGTTCTTTGTGTTTGGTGCTCAAGATTTATTCTTTAATCTTTTTAATGTGCAGTCTGTTCAATAAGTGTGTTTTGGTGAAATTATAAGCAGTTTTACCAGTATAGTATTTTTTTAAGTTGGAGAAATGTGAAAATCTTTAGAATTATAGCATAAAACATGGTAACAAGCTGGGGAAATCTTATATATTTTCCCATCTTTTACAATTAAAATGAGAATCATAACTTTTCAAAAGCTTCTGAGTTGAGAGCCTGGACTCAAAGCCAAAGACCAGAACTGGTTTCAGGTTCTCCTTGAAATTGGATCCCTTTGCAGACACTGCAAGGGAACACTCAAAAAGCACAGGAGCACGAAAATCAACAGGCCCCTTGAAGATCCTGACTATCATCTTCCTGTATTTAATAAAGATCTAGAACATGATAGCTATCATAGCTAAGTATAGCTACATTTCTCTCAGCTAACAGTAACGAGAATTGGTGGTTTTAAAATATTTTAGTAATTTTTATTACATGACTTCAATATGTTATGTTCATTATCAAATATTTTATGTGGGTTTCTGAGTGTTTTTAGTAATTTTATAGTATTTTGAATACAGCTGCCCATATTTGCCTCTGAAAAAAAAAGGTTACTTCAAAGCAGTTTTCAGAAAAGTACTTATCTGAAGGCCCACAGATCTGTAAATGGAGATGCTAAAGAATTGAAAGCTTTGTTCACTGAGTAACTTCAGAGATGATTATTTTCCCAGTTCTAGCAATATTTTCCACCAGTTGTGTTGCTTTTCTTGTGTCAAAATAGGAAATAATGAAGAATAGAGAAGTTGTTACCCTGATAGTGTGCCTCTGAGTACCAAGATTATTTTGTCTACAGAAAGAACTGTCAAAATAACCTCTCCCACAGAAGACTTTGAATTTTCTTGTCCTGTTTTCTGAGTTTGTTGTAGAAATAGATATCAAAAGGCCTCCACGGTCTCTGAGCACAGGTCTTGCATAATATCCTGTCTTTGGTACTAGCATGCATCTAGGAGATACTGAGGGGATGAAGCTATTATTTTGTCTGCTTTCCTAGTGTCTGACAATCCACTGACTAGAAGCCAGAATTTACAGTATTAAAAATGTCTTTTCTTTCATTAATTTACTAGCTCCTTTTTAATCCCCTCTATCATTTTGACACTTGCTATTTCTAATAAGCTCTGCTAATGCATTATGCAAAGAAATGCTCATCTTGTTTAAACTTGTCAAATGCTTTCACTTAATACACATTACTCTCTTTCCATCTATTCAGGACTTCATACAGCACTACCACATCTCACAGATGTTGCTTTTTCAGAAAGCTCTAGAGACCTTTTGTTGATACCAAGTTATATGTTCATATTTTGGTGCCTTTCTTAATCTTACAAAATCTTCTTTAAAAAGAGAGAAGATAAAAGCTCCATCAGAAATCTATTGCTTTTAATTAATTCAGATAGTTTCCTTTATCCTTTGCCAACCTTTTGGAAAAGGATTCTGGAAATCTATGCTGTTGAATGGATCATAATTTCCTACATGTCTGCAAATTTCAAATAATTTTATGATAGAGACACAAATAAGAAATAAGAAAACCATCTCCCTCTGATATATTTTCGTGGTTTCATTCATTAATTATCTTCTTTCCCATCATTTAAAGAAGTCTTAGTGGTCTGTAAATCAAACTTACTCAAATGCAGTTTCTTATGGGGTCCTTTAGAGAATATGACATTATATTTTCTGACTTCTATTGCTCACTTACATGTGTATATATATATATATATATATATATATATAAATGATAAAGAGGTTATATAGCACAGATGATAAAATGGCAATTTTGGATTAGATTTTATTGGACCTTTTATGCAAATATGATTTGGTCTTGGCAGTTTGTTGCTATTCTCTTTGCCAGCGTGTTCTAAAGCCTTTTCTAATGACACTTATGTTTGAGATGGTACTTTTGAGTCATTCTGAGTAAGAACTGGCTTTGGTCTGGAAAGATACTTTAGTTCTTCAACAGGGAATACTGATCCAAAGAGCTAATTTTGGTTTTCTGCTTTCTGCTTATCTCCACTGAATAGTCTGCTTATGTCAAAATTAAAAATTTACTTCTCCCACTTAAAGCCACATAAGAATTTAAAAATATATTATTAATTTTTATGAGTTTATAAAATTGATCATTGCAATGTCTTTTGGCCTGTTTTATTAATCTTATGCAAATAACTTGGAAAATATTCTTAATCCTCCTCTATTTCCCTTATGTGGACACAGTCTCTACTTTCAGAAAAATACAATTTCTTGTTTTAATAACTGCCTTTAGCCTATTGTGTAGACCTTTTAACACATTGTATTTGTTCACTTTGAGTGAAAAATGCCTTGGGTACCTGTAAACATTATACTCTTATGCTGGTCATTATTAATTAATTAGATTTTTACAATATTTCCTTTTTTTTTCTTTCAGTTAATACTGCTGACAGGAATTACGTTACCCATTTTGTCTTTTATTCAGTATAATCATGCTTCTAGTTATGTTCACTTAATTTTAATATAATTCTGAATGATACTGAAAGAACATCTTCATATGGTATTGCTGCCACTGTGGATCAACTGAACCACTTTCACACGGGCATCCAACCAGTATGATCTGTATCCTTTCAGTCATCCCAGGCAAGTAAGGTTGCACGTAAATTTTGGGTGCTTTTCAAGAAGGATTTTCAGGGAGACAGAACTCTGCCAGACCTAATGGTTGCTCTCAGCCTCTGTCAAAAAACCAGCTTCCATTGAGGTGTAAGGCAGCCCTGCCTGCTGAGTTTCAGCATTGTGGAAGTGTGACTCAGGTGAGTTGACAGTGACAGGGACTCTGGCTGAATGGCAGAGCTCACAGGGTTCTGATCAGCAGTGCCAAATCTGACTGGAGGTCTTATCATCATTCCCCAGGGGTCAGTGTAAGGTCTAGTCTTGTCCAAATTCTTAATGAATGACATAGATGAATGCTCAAGAGGGTATTTTCCACAAGTTTGCTGATAATGCAAGACTGGGGGAGTGGCTGATATACAGAAGGCTGTGATGTGGGGACCCCTGGACAGGCTGGAGATTTTGGCAGAGAGGAACCTGATGAAGTTCAACAAAGCAATTGTAGGGTCCTACATCTAAGTGGAATAACCCCAGGCACAGCACAGGCTGGGTGCTGACCTGCTGGGAAGCAGCTCTGCAGAAAAGGACCTGGGGCTCCTGGTGGACAACAAGTGGTGTCCATGAGCCAGCAGTGGGTAGCCAAGAAGGCAAAAAGTTGTCCTGGGGTGCCTTAGGAAGAGCATGGGAAGCAGGTTGAGGGAGGTGATCCTGTTCCTCTGCTCAGCCCTGGTGAGACCTCACCTGGAGAGCTGTGTCCAGTCCTGGGCTCCTCAGCACCAGAGACATGGAGCTCCTGCGGTGGGTCCAACAGAGGGAACAAAGATGATTAAGGGACAGGAGCATTTCTCTTCTTAGGAAAGGCTGAGGGAGCTGGGCATGTTCAGCCTGGAAAAGAGATGACTGAGAGGGACCTTAGCAATGCAGACAAATATCTTAAGGGGAGGCGTCAGAAGGATGTTGACCATTCCTTTTCAGTGGCACCCAGCAATAAGGCAAGGGGCAACAGGCACAGATGTTTTATCTGAATGTGAGGTAAAAGGTTTTATTTTGAGGGTGACCAAGCACTGGAATGAGCTTCCCAGAAAGATTGTGGACTCTCCTCTGGAGATATTCAAAACCCACCCTGAACCCAATTCTGTGCAACCTGCTAGAGCTGAACCTGCTTGAGCAGGGAGGTTGAACTAGATGAACTCCAGAGGTCCCTTCAAACCCCAACCATTCAGTGATTTTGTGGTCCTTTTGAAAGAAAATTACATTTTTATTGGAAATGAATAAAATCTCAGGCTCAGTGAAAGGCTCAGCATTCTCTGTTTTTGCAAAAATAGGGATCATCTTCCCCAGTGCCAACAGTCTCTCTGCAAGCATCTGTTAACTGGGCAGGAAAGTTTGCTGTGGAGTCTCATAATCAGTTCTAGGGATGCAACAGACTCCTACAAAAAAGAAAATTTAGTTCTTGGGCCCTACAGTGAATCACAATTTTCCAGACAGTTTATATGAGAACAGTAGCATGACAGT
The DNA here is from genome assembly GCF_001522545.3 of Parus major. Classification (NCBI taxonomy): domain Eukaryota; kingdom Metazoa; phylum Chordata; class Aves; order Passeriformes; family Paridae; genus Parus; species Parus major. Next base: position 54,839,459 of record NC_031770.1, on the reverse strand, counting down.
GTCCAGAAACTGAGGAAAAATAGGGTCCAGAAGACAAACCTTGTTTTTAGAACATTCACAACACAGAAATGCCTGAAGTAGCACTTAACATGATCACACTTTTATTGAAAGAACAGAAAAGAAATTCATCTAGGGTAGACATAGATTATGCCTTTTCTAGAATGAGAAAAGCCTGGAATTGGATAAAAATGCCCACTGCAGGACAGTTTACATTTATTTAATAGACAATTCAGATACCAAACATATAAAGATGTTAAAGGGCTTAGAGAACTCTGCAGTCTTCTCTAGGGCTGCAAAATTCTCTGAGTGGCAGAATGACTGGTGAATAATTTGTCCTGTTTGGTCAATGCTACAGGACCAAGCAGTGACTGCCACCAATATAAGAAAACCATTTCAGATCCTCAGGAGTGGTGCTGCAGCTACAGCAGTACTGGGATTTTTCTGTGTTTAGCTCAACAGCTTCTTGATGGCTCTTGGTGACTAGGAATTCCAATTTCCTTGGTAGGCTGGCAGCATGAATTCTGTTGAGAAAAGCATGACACTGGCATGATATAAGCTCTATGCAAACTTCCTAGGTAGAAATGGCCTCTGAAAGTCAAAGTGCACAATTAATGCATTGATCTGGGTAATTGGCCAGGTAATTAGTTGCTGGTTTACAGACAATCTGTTTGCAAAAGACATGACCTTACTTGCCTTGAACTTTGTCAGACATTAATCTCTGTTTAAGATCACCTTAAAAAGTGATCCTGTGCAGTTTGCAACTCCAATTTCAAGAGTTTAGTGATGCATTAGAGCTTTTGTGGCCCATTTTTCTCTCTGTCAGGAAGAAATCTTGGATTCCTTTACTCATTCTCACAAAATACAATTTAAATGATAATATAATAAAAAAAGAGAAAATAACAATTCACCAGCTGTTCTGGAAGCACGGAAATTGTTGATTTTATCAAAGGACATGTTGAAACTTATAAGATGGTAGCCCAGATAATTTTTTCACTTCACTTTTAGAGAGGCTGGAAGATAACAGTGTCTTTACCTCTTCTAAAGGAAGCAAAAGTCTTGCAGATCAGGAAAGGACCTGCTGCGTTCATCACCATGTGATTTGTGCCAGAGGGATTACCTTCCCTTCTCAATAAACATGAATTAGTTATTGCTTATTTATACAGTTGAAAAAGAGCAGCATTGAAAATAATCAAGGTCTGCACTACAAAGGACATTATTCATCTAAGATAACTGTGAGAAGAAAACCTTGGCCCATCCCCAACCCAAAAATCTGCTCTACAGATATTACAATGGAATATGTGAAGCTATAAATTGTAGTCACCAATTTGTCAGATAAAACTGAATTGCATAAAATGAATTGAAATAGACTGGAGATATTCAGTAGAGAATTGTCTTGCTGTTGGGAAATCAGTTTACAGCTTGCAGAGCTGAGATACTATCCATAAATTGTGCTGGACACTGCCAGAGGCAAGAACATGGGAGAAGTTTGCACTCCAGCAATTCTCTGCTCTACCTGAGCAATGGCAATGTTCAGGATAAAGCCTTGCAGACCTAATCTTGGTAATATCAGAGAATTAGAGACAGATAAAATTAATCTGATTTCCTAATTTATTGCAGGTATTTACCATCTGAAGATCAAGGTAATTAATCCACACACATCTTTAACTCTTTTAATATTTTGAGCAAGTGAAGACTAAATATTCCCTTTGCAAAGAATTTGATAGAGTTCTAGACATTTATTTTTGTTTCTTCCATTGGTTGTCAGAGCCACTGATTATACTCATGATTGTTCTGATATACTTCTGTCCAAGAAGGATAATGAATTAAAATTAAAAATAAGAGAGAAAATATAAGAGGAGTAAAATTTTCTCTTTATTCAGCTGACTCCTTGCATATGGCTACTGATAATAGATACAGCTGTCTCATCCTAGGGGTAGCTTTCTATATGAGAGCTCTAAGAAAGAAAAATATTTCCTTGATCATATGTTCCTTTGATTCCAAGTATTTTCAAAGCAACAAACCAAAGTTAAATCTATAAGCAAAGTAATTTCAAAATGAAAAGTCAATGTGGTTTTATTAAAAATATACTCAAAAGCAAATAAATATTTCTTTTGTTGTTGTTGTTCTCCTTTTGTCTGGAACTCAATTTTCCATATTTTTATGAAAAAAAGTGAATTATAGAAACACTTTCATTTTTTGCTCATTCAGTATTACTTCTCCTTATCCTGGTTGAGACATACCCTGAACAATGGTATACTGAAATTTGATCCAAACTGTTATAAAGTTTTCATTTACTCTCTGTGATGCAGATAAAATTCTGTTCCTTCTCAGCATTTCCACCTAATCATATATTAGATATGAAATTTTATTTAATGTAAAACACTTATTCTCTTACAAATCATTCTGTGAAGTTTCAGCCCAGATGCCATACAAAAAACTGTATCTATTTTCTTTTTCTCTGTTTATTGCTAGGAAACATCTAACTTCAACAGTGTTGGGTGCCTTGAAAAGCATTTCTGAGGTCAAAAAAATACTGATATGTCCCTTTTTGCTGCTTTTCTATCTGTATAGGTTACTAAGTACAGATCTAGGTAGCTTGTCTTCAAAACCAAGCTTAAAGTTCAGCAGTATTTCAAACGGGCCAATTGCTTTGGGCACCACAGCCACAGGACTTTGCTTTTAATATTCTTAAGATCTGGGAGTTTTAGGAGATTCCTAAATGAGTCTTTACAGCATTGAATGGCCCCACTGTTACTGTTTAATGAGACAAAAATAACTGTATGAATTTATGCTTGATTAGGCGTACATACCCTCAAAACATATCCCATCCAATTGATTTCAGACACTTGATTACTTTTTGACAAACCAGGAGCCCTGCTTCAGAATAATGAAAGACAATGGTCTGCACAGGCTTCTGCTAGTGAGGTGTCTAAAACCATTACATTCACCCAGAAACATGTGCATGAAACAGGATCCTAGTTGAAACAGTAACCACTGCTTTTTCAATTAGCATTTTCCTCTTAGTGTGGTTCTGCTGATCTGCGCAGTACAGAGATAACCAAACCATGATGGAATTTACCTGGATACACAGAAACTTAGTAATAGCAATAAAACTCTGGAAGGAAGAGGGCACAGCTCCAAAATGAGACTAAATCAGTATTGATTTGCTATTGTAACCAGATTACTTCTTCTGCTCCGGTTAATTTACTTCTCACTTGTTAAGACATGCCCGTGTTGTTTTTGATGGCAGGAAAGACAAAAATGTGTCTGAGTACTAAAATAAACGTCATAATGAAACAGGAAGGCTTAGCAGATATTTGTGTTTGTGAAGAAACCTGAAAATACACTTTCTTCTTTTCATCTGTATCTCGGAAACAAAAGAATGTGGCTCTAAGAGTATAAATTCACTGTATTCTGCATTACAGGGAAGCTTAATCAGTACTTATCCTCTACAGTTTAGTCTGGAAAAAATCAGAGTTATCAAAATTACTTTCAGTGTAGTTAATTCTCACCGTCTCAGATGAACAGGAATTAGACTTAGTTCTTCCATTCAAGGATAATTTGCTATATAATACATACATGCTCTATTTTTTTTCCATTCTTTACATTCACGATTTGCATTTGGTTGTTTCACATTATATTTATATTATTATTATTATTAATACTTACCATATATACATGGACATTTTAGCTGTCTTTTACTTGTATCTTCTTTCAATTAATTTTAAATTTATTTTAGAGAATTTAGTTCATAAATCTTTGTGAAATCCTGTAAGATATTCTACAACAGATGACAGCTCTTCCATGCTTGATAAAAAAATCAAATATTTGCATCCATTTTGCTTGATATTATTCCTATTAGTGTATGATTTAGTACTAAGTCAGAGTCTAAAAAATCTCTCTAAGGATTATATATTGCTATATATTATTATTTTTGCCAGCTCTGTTTATATTATTAAGCTTTACAAGGACTTAATGATCAGAATTGATCTTAATTGACATGATCATGTGTTGCATGCCTCCCACATAATTTTTTCCACTATTTTTTTCTGTTGTCACTGTTATTCTAATAGGATTCTACACAACAGAAATGAGGAAAAGGTATAACTCTATGTCTTCACAGTTGAAAAACAGTAAGTCTGACTTCCTTCCATTGCCAACATATTCTGAGGTCCTGCATTTACTGATTACATGACATGGGCAAGAAAGACTGATAAAATAGCTAAGAATTAACTCAGATTTTCTCTGTTATAAACCAGTTTATCATCAGTGACACTGACATCAATTGAAATTAAAATAAACACAAATTTAATAAATTGGTAAACATACATAAAACTTTGTTTTCTTTGATAAAGAAGGGGATACTCTTGTAACTTAATACATGAACACATGATATACCAATCAGCAGTTGAAACCAGTTAATTAGATTTGCAATAGAATGTAAATTTGCATTACCAAGACACTGAATCTCTATTTATAAAATAAAGAATGAAATAGACTAACTTCCATGCTTTGTTAAATGTTCCTGTGTTTAATTTTTCTATTATTTAGAAATTTGTTTCCTGGTTTCCATGGTAGTTGACATACAAACCCAGGGCCCATGAGTGTGTTTGCTTGTACACTGTCTTCTGACTCTTTCCTCATATCTTTCCTGCCAGGGGTACTAGAATGGGTTGGGAAATTCAGTGTTGAGAGGAGTCAGCCTCATATCATTTACACAGGTGGATTCTGAGGATGTAGTTTTGGGTCTGCTCCTTACTAGGGGTAAGGATACCCATACTGAGGAGCCAGGCAGGTTATGTTAAATCCCAGGCAGGGCTCTTCCTAACCAATTCCCCCATACAATCTTCTAGAGTGATTACTGAAAAGTATGTGATTTTTTTTCTTCATGATTCCTAGGGTTCAAAGAAATATTTTTCTTCTCACCATCTTTTAGAATGTTTGCATGGAGAGAAAGTGCGTATATCTCATTAATTATGACATGGGTATCTCAAATAATTCCTACTCAGAAGAATAGATACTGAAATAAGGGCAGAAAGCTTTATCTTGGAATTCATCAATGCACAAAAGCATAAGAAGCCAGAATGATGGCAGCTTCTCTCTGTGTTTTTAAATTTTAGCAATCCTATAATTTACTAATCATTCTGGAAGTCTTTTTGTATTTAATAAATACTTTGATATCTGGTCCCCTGATTGCCAAACAGATGATATGGAGAATGGAAAGGACTTGTGCAGTTGCTTTTAACTGAGAAAAATAAAATCTATAAATGGGAATAGTTTCAGCAAAATAGATTTTTTTTCAAGTAGAAATGACCTTTTCCAGGGAGATAGAACAGTGGAAAGTGCCACTGGCAAATCAGGGGATGCTAGTGTTTTTTCAGAAGTGTGAAACCCCTGAAAGTTCATATCACTGTGATAGAACTGTGTTTTTTCCTTACATCTCAAGAACTTGCAGAAGTATTCCTCCTTTCCCAAAAGATCAAAGATTTTATATAGTAAGAAGTAGACAATCCATTATTTGCTCCTGCCCCCCCCCCAAGTTGTCGCTCTATTGGGAACAGCGAGAAGAACAACACAGACTCTCTTGTGGAGTCGAACTGGAGAATTCTCTCTTTGGTTTATTACTTCAGGTCTTTTTTATAGACCAATATGTGAAAAGTAAAGAAAGGTAAAACTCTTATTGGTGAGTAAACTAACACATCACCATCATTGGTCAGTGGGGTTCACCACCCCTCGACTTTGCCTTGCAGGAAAACAAGGAACAGACAAACAGCACCTGCAAGGCTGTCTTCTATCTCTGAAGATTGTTTTAATTCCTTCCCATGATTTCCCAGGCTACTTTCTCAGGCAAGACTGAGAAAGTTATGTGGCTTGCTATTTCACAAGCACTATGCTGTCTGCTTTAGAATTAGCATCCATACCCAGTGGTGAGTGAGATAAAGAAAAACAGGGAGGAAAAGCAGGGATGACATTAGTATTCAAGTTCCAGCTGAATGGAGATTTCAACAACCTGGTCTAGTGAAAGGTGACCCTGACCATGGCAAGGGATATGGAACAAGAAGAAAATTTAAATTTCTTTTCCATCACATACAATTCTATGATTCTATGATAACCTGTATACTATAGAGCACCCATCAAAGCAACTATTAAACACTGATTTATTCACTATGTTACATGTATGTGAATCAGAGAGACCAAAGTATGAGTTAGCAAAGAAAACAATCCCAACTCAGCTGTTTGTGTGAGTCCCATGATCACCCTGATGGGCCAGGTTTCTAGCTCTGGATGCTGAAGTTTGGCACTATGGCACTGAAGACATTGCTGCCTTTTACTGGGGTGCAGTTCATTGCTCCTTGACTTTTAACATACTGAGAGAAAACTAATAGTCTGAACAATTTGGAGCTGCAGCTTGTTAGCTCTTCAAGGCTGCAAGAGCTCATTGAGAAACAGACAATTTCTGCCAAGCACAGGCACTTCATGGGGAGAAACAACACAACTATGTCTGTCTGAATTAGCAAAAGGGACATCTGGAGGTCTTTCATCTCATTCCTGTTCAATTAATATCTAGATATAATCCAGACATTAATGAGGGATGCAACTGAAATTGCAAAGAAGTAACATAATTAGTCCCTGAATTTAATTATTCACAAAATTACACAGAAATGTGCTCTCTTATTTTAAATAAGCCTATTTTGTCCAGACTTTTTCTTACTGGATTTTTTTAATACACTCTTAAGTCTTGCCATGTGGAAATATGTCTTAGAAAATTCCCTTCTTGCCTCTCACATGTTCATAGAATCATAAAATTGTAGAATATCCTCAGTTGAAAGGGACCCATCAGGACCATCAAAGTCCATCTCCTGGCCCTGCACATCACCATCCCCAAGAGTCACACCATGAGCTTGAGAGCATTGTCCAAACACTCCCTGAACTCTGCCAGGCTGGTGCTGTGACCACTGCCGTGGGGAAACTATTCCAGTGCTCAGCCATCTTCTGGGTGAAGAACTTTTTCCTAATACCAGTCTAAACCACCCCTGACACAACTTCAGGCCATTCCCTTGGGCCCTGTCACTGGTCACCACAGAGAAGAAATCAGTGCCTGCTCCTCCCCTTCCCCTCACAAGGAAGTTCTAAACAGCCACCAGGTCTCTCCTCAGTCTCCTCCTCTTCATCAGGGTGAACAAACCCAGTGACCACAGCTGTTTCTGGGGACTTCCAGGTGTTCATTAGGTTTAACAGTAATTTTGTGCTATAACACAATTGCTTAAAAGCTGTTGCTTCCCTTTATGATAGATTTCTCTGGGCTTTTTAAAGTTTGATATGATGAAATTTATGAAGATGAAGAGTACCTTTAAAAAAAATGGCATGTCAGATTATGCATCAAAATTTAATCTAATATTCATATTATACTATTGGGAACCTGAAATTGAATTGCTGATTCTTTTGGAAATTGTTACTTGGTTTATCAATGTCAATTGATAAATAAATGTCTGCTTATAGTCATGTGATCCAAATGTTTGTCTGAAAATATTTCAGTGACTGCTACCCTCACAGAATGGTGTTATTTTACCTCTGTAATGCACAGTTTACCACACTATCAGAAGAAAATAATGAGACAGTTTTTACTCAGAATAAGCATGCAAAAACTAATGAGTACAAAATCTTAATTTTCTGAAATGGGCAAACAAAAGTCAACGTCTTCTCGTATTACATTCCCCATTCTCTTGTGTGGCAGTAATTAATTTTATGTTTGCAAATATATTGTATTTACTGTAAGCCACCCCTTTGGGGATCTCAAAACGGCACTTTATGAAATTATTGTCACAATAATTGAATGTCTTTGACACTAGAGGCATCAGCTTATGACAGAGATCTCGATTAAGGAAGCCAGTAGAGTCATGGTGTGTGAAATGGGCAGTATCTGTAAGCCAGGCTCATCCAGAGGGGCAGACTGATGGGCTTGTACCAACCTCACTGCAGAAAACCTTTAGATCTGAGACATGAATGCATGGCAACCAGTCTTACTTTCTAACCAACTAAACCAAAAGAGCAGAAGGAAAAATTGGTCAGAAAACTTTTAAACAAAAAATTATTAAATATTAGAAAATGCCTACAAGAGAAAAGTAATTTAACAAGAAGACATGTCTTAGTCTTCAAAGAAACACTTTCTGCTCAAGTGTTCTCTTTGTTAATTCTGTTAATTTTTCAGTCACTTTTCCTAAAAATAAAAGTGCCTCTAATTTTGCTACAAAAATGTCAAAATTTAACAGGTTGCTGGCTATAAAAACCAAGATGATGAAGCAAAGCTGGAATTATTTGTTTCTTGAAAAGTTATATTTTTCCTCTCTATGTGCTTCTCATGTATTACCTGTTAAAATAGTTGATTAAAAATGAATGTGGAAATTAATCATTCAGTAAATATATGATAATTGTATTAATTGCAGAATGTCCTATGTCATGGCTTTGAGGACAGAAATGCTATCACAGTGTCATTTTTAAGCTTATATCAGAGCATTTATCTGTAATTGGAAGAAAATGGCTTATTTTTACCATGCTAAACAAATATCTCACAAAAAAGTGAGATATTGAAAGCAAAAGCTGAGTAGGAACACTTCAAACTGATTTTTTTCCTGGAGTAGTGTCATTTTCTGATTCTTTTTTTTGATAAACTTTTTTTAAAAAGTCCTGTATAGTTTTTAATTTAGTAAGAACTTTAGCATTAAACAAGTAATTAAAATAGAGATTTTAACAAAAGTATTCAGAAATCAACAGAAAAATAAAAAACCTGTCTGAATGACATATTTTGGTTGACCTGAGTGTTTATGGCTATGACGAGGAGGGGGATGTTACTGGATTTAAAGACAAAATAACTACTTTTTCCAAATTTCATAAGAAATCCCAGCCCTCATTCTAAGAAAGTTATTTGGGATTATATGAAATCTTATTGCTATGGCTGCAAAGCTATTAAAATTTGAAAAAAATTGAAAACTAGTTAATTACACTTTTACAACTTCATGGTAAATCCTGGTCCTGGTGGGATGTAAGGGAATAACTACAAGCTTTATTGATTTGCTTCATTTCAACAGCAAGAGGAATGAGAATGATGAATACAGGAATGAGGCCTGCTGCCACAATCCTTCCAGATCAATAAAGTCCAAAGAGCACAAAGGGAGACAGATTTAAATAGATGCAACATCTCATATTTTAGGCACATGCTCCAGCAGTTGATTTAAGCTTAGGATGCACAGGTTCAGATGCAGACTGGGATCTACAAAAAGAGGGGAAGCCACTGTTCTGACAGGTCAATTCCAGTTATTTCCTCTCAGCAATGTGCTTGCTCTGAGACAATAAAATACAAAATCCTTCTGAATTTGCTTACTACAACTACTGGCAACTTTGCTACCAGCTCCCAGTATATTGAGCAGGCAGAAGGTCTGAAATGAGCCTAATAATACACAGAATTATTGGTAAAATGGGTTCCTGGCAATTTGTGCTTTAGGAGTGATAATCAGCACACTGTGGGTTGATAGGCACTTGGCTTGAGCATAGGACAGATAGGGAAAAAAATATGCCATTAGCAGGGCCAGACAGGTGCTACTTCAGATGCCAGGCTGCTGAAATGAAGCCCAGCAGCAGCAGCAGAAGGCTCATAGACAGAACTGCCACTAACACCACCTCAGACACAGCTGGCTGGATCATGAGCTTGGGACAAAGAGCATGGAGTGGTAGCCACAGGTGCTGATGTTTCCTGCTGAAACATCTGACTTGCTGCCTTCCTTTTAGGAGTGTCCAGCACCCTGGCTGAGCCCAGAATGGTGGCTGGACAGAGCTGAGAACTGGTTCAGGTGGTTTCACAGGAAAATTGTTTATGAAGAAAGAAGCTTTTAAAGGACACCTCAGCCACATATGTGTGCCACATTTTGGAAGGTTCTCAAGAGCTGGGGTGAGAGTTTGCCTGTGTGGAGGTCAAATGGAGTTATCCCACCAATATAGAGGTCAAAAGAAAGCTGGTAACAGAATACATGTCCTGCGTCTCTGAATACTGTGGAAATCCAGTCCTTTATTTGGGAATTCATTATATATTAATGCCATTTTTTGCTGTCCAAAAGTTTAACTATAGAAGCAAAGTACTAACACTCATGCACTGGGCAATAAAATGGGCAGAAGAGTTAATCTAAAAATTCTCAAAACAGTAGATATACTTCCCTCTATAAGAACTCCTGCTTTAAACCCTATATATGATAAAAATCCCTTTTGCCATGAAGGGATTTTCCCAACTGCATAACATTTGTAAAAGCTGCTGAAATGTACCTTGACCAGAATACATATTTTTACTATTTATTTTAAAAATTACTTGAATATATGAAGAAAAAAGCCCTGAATTTTTTATGTACAGCATGATAAATATAAAATTTCTGTGAACAATGCTGAAGAAAAATATTCCTTTTATTAACTGTATCTCTCTAGGGAGGAGGGAATAAAATTCCCTTCTCCTTCCCATCCACCCAGTTTTGCCATTATATTTAGGAAAAATCACTTAGGGTAATTTTAGCAAAATGTGTTACCTCCTTTCCTTTTACAGTCTTAGAACTAGAATTCAATTACTCTATCCCGAAGCAGGGATTAGCTAATCTTTTACAGTATTAGTATTTCAAAGTTTCTTGATGCGAATAAGTTGCTTTCTTCAGGCTGTATATATAAAAAATCTGATGATTTTGTACAGGCATTGAATAACCGAGGTCTGGACATTGGAAACATTGACCACGGTTAATTTTTATTCAAGAGTCATGTTTATTAACTCTTAAGCCCATTCAGACAGCCCAAAATATCCCTCTGTGAATAATCAATTTTTCATACCTTCCTATCTCAAATTTTTCAGTTGGCAAGAATTCAGGTGGAAATTTTTCTAAGTGCGCCTTGCTAGTGAATACAACTTCATTGGTGATTTATTATTTTTCTTTAATGATTCTAGGGCTTAGAGGGGGAAAGAGGGGTAGAAATGGAAGATGCTTTCCTGCTGTTAGTTTATTGACTGTGAAAAAAGACTGAAAGCAGTTTTTGGACTGTCTGACTTTCTCATGAGTAAAGATAAGAGATATTATTACTATTATTTTGAGTATTACCTGTCTTTTATATTCACACAACTCTTAGAGGATGCCAGGGCTCTGGTGTTAAATCCTGATCGACTGCTTCCTGTGCAGAACCTCAAACTTAGGTTATGAGTCTTTTACCTCTGAACAAAAGGTGCTTTGAGGCACCCATTTAGAGTTCCAGAATTGCCTGAACTGCTGGCTAGAAAAAGGTACAGCATTCTATACACGATTTTCACTCTGAACTAGCTCTGACTGTGTACTGTACTCTACAAATTACCCAGTCATATTCTGGTAATATTTTCCAAGAAGCTATTTGGTAGTTCCATTTTTGGGAACTTTTATTCTAGTTTTCAGAAAAAAATCAATTGTTACCTATTCTCAGAAATATTCACTCTCCCATGTGCCAACCTCCTAAAATAAAAGTTTGTCATTCTAGTCATGTGCTTTGGGCAAATGTCTTTTGCTTTTCTGTGTTTTGAAAACTTTTCATTAATCAAAGTCATTAATCAAAGCTTATTTGATCCCAATAAAAATACAGCTCTTCTATGATATAGCACCTATCTATAATTAAGGATAAAAATCTAAAAAAATGATGTGTTTTTTTTTATTGTAGCACCAGGAATACCATCCAAAACATAAAATACTTCTTTTTAACAAAAGAAAATAATGGAATCAATTTGGGAGAAATATAAGTAGAGTAGAATAGTTTGGAGGTCTGGGAACAACCTGATCCAATTAAGGACAAATTGCAAGGCTAGGGCCATCTTCAAGGTGTGAAAGAAACATCTACTGATTTTCCATTGTTCCAAGTTTTGTCTAATGCCTCTCATACTTTCACCATTAGCATCAAAAAAATTTCTCTGAAACTTGTCTGTAGCCCAATATAAAATGGTAAGAAGATCCCCTCTTAGGTTTCTCTTAAAAGTGAAAACCAGAGTGGTCTCTGTGTCTCCTTGTACACCGTATTCTTCCCCCTTGGTGGCCTTCCTTTAGACTTGCTCTAGTGCAAGGAAGGAAAAATTGGACACAAGGTTCCAGAGGAAGTTGTACAGATACTAAATGGAATAGACTAATAATGTCTCTTGAGCTGCTGCCTAAAATTTCTTTAATAAGTCCAGTGTGAAGTTTAATGTTCTTCATTGCAAGGCTACTCTTCTGACTCATCCTTAGCTTCATCAGGATCTTAGATGCTTTTCTGCAAAATTGTTTTCTATTTGGCAACTGCCCAGCCTGTTCTGCTGCAGGGGATTTTTCTGTCCCAGGTGTCTTTTCTGAATGCCAGACCTCCCCTACAGCATATCAAACGCTACCACTAAGTTAGTATTGCTTTCCAAGGATGCATTCCAACTGGTCTCTGTGTACTTTTGGAGTTTTGTGTGTGTAGGAATGATTGATTATCAGTAAATAAAAACATCATTGATTTGGTGAATCAGTGTCTCATGTAATAACTGTTCTATACCCACCATTTAATTTTTTCAGAAGAGTCACTTGAAATGTTAGCTTTCACCTTCATGTTCTGTCTGCTGCTTCAAAACTCCTCTGATTTGCGGATGTTCTCTCTGACTGTTTGCTGCAAGAACTCCAATTGGCTTGCCTTCTGCAGAAAAAAAAAAGAAAAAAAAAAGAAAAAAAAAAGAAAAAGAAAAAGAAAAAAAAGTAAGACCTCTAAAGAGGCATTAAAGGCACATCCTCTGGAAAGCCAAAAGACTGACAGCAGACCAACCCAGGTAAAGTTGTTACTTCAGTAAATTGACAGTGTTTCCCTACATCTATGGACTGAGTAATCAGACCTAGACAATATCGCTACATATCACATCTCATTTTGATGGTTCATATGGATGCTGAATGCAAGAAAGCAGACAGGGAACAAAGTGTCTGTGAAACTTCTCACACTGGCCTGAGCAAGTGTGCCCTGGGAAATCATGAGGAATCCAAACAGTCCTTAGAGAAGGAAAACAGCCTTTGCAGGTGTTGTTTGTCTCCCTGTTGTTTACTAGCAAGAAACAGTCAAGGGGTGTTGTTCCTAGCTTTCCAATGATGGTGATGTGTTGGTTTCATGACCAATGAGAGTTTTACCTCTCAGATCTTCTCGGAACTGTCTATAAAAGAAGATCTGGAGGAATAAAACTTGCTCTCTCATGCAAACAGGCCAGGCAGTCTGTGTCTCACTTGTGCCATTCCTAATGTAGTGCAACAGGTTCAGATTAGTTTTCTTTTTATCATTTTTTTTTTCCATTTTTCAAGCTTGTGTTAGATGTTATTTTATTGAGTGCTCTAATAGTCAGGGTATAGGCCTTGCTACATAAATTACCTCTTAGGAACTTTGATGTTACTGTGTTTTGGTCAGATCTCCCTGAAAGCCAATGTCTGGCTGTCAATGCTGTATTTATAGGAGAGACAGGGGCTTGTTGCTGCTCCCTAGTTACTGTCTGCTTCCTGTAACCAGAAAGACTATAATAGAGAAAATATTCCCTAAGCTGCTTCAGTTATTTGCATTCAGGGACACTGACAGTTCAGAGGAGAGTGTATCTGAAGCTATGCCTTTGTGATTCAAACTGCTAAGTCTGAATCACTGTAATGACAGTAAAACTGTTAAAAATTAAATTTCAACTGGTTCAACAGTGTGAAATCACACCATCTCTTCATATTTTAAATATTTATTAGAGCATTCTGAAATGTCCTGCTAAGATGTGCTCTGAGACACACCTCAGGATGCTTGCTGACGTCTGATACCGTCATTCAGAACCCCAGTGTTCATAGTGCACCTGAAGACACATGCCTTAAATTAGAAGGAACACATAGCTCATTTGGTTGAGTAAACTTTGCTAAGGATGTCCACTGAGCAAATGTCACTTCTCTGAGCATCCTCTGGGTTAGTCAGGTCAATTGAGAGACATTATCACCAGGCAAGATTTCAAAATAAGAGAAGACATCTATTTTATTGTCTCTATCCATTGCAAGCCAATCCAGTAAAACATTGTCAAAACTTGTGGTTCTTTTTGTGCCACAGTTTGGTACTACAGGTGGATGTTTCCCTATTGAAGAGTGGACCTGAAGGGAGCCATGTCTCCTGCTTTCTCAGTTTGGTCTTACATAAAATGCAAATAGAATATACAAGGGAAATGAAGAGGGTTTCAACACTCTTTCTGTTTCATTACACATCTATTTCATTATATCTGCAAACTAGTAGCTACTTTTTTGGTGCAAATACTTGATTGAAACCAGCACAGTTGCTCATCTAAAACTCTTGTATTTCTTCAGAATCTGGGTCTGTTTTCAATTTAGAAGACTTATCAGCACTGAGCACAAAGTAATAAGATTTCTGGAAATCTAGGAATTGCCTAGTGAGCTGAAGGCTTAAAAAGAATGAAAAAAAGGAAGAAAAATGAAGAATTTGTAAAGGAAATTATCCCCATGGTTACTTTAGTACTTTTTTACCTTTTGCTCCTCTGCATGAGGTCCATTTTGTGTGATGAGCCTGCAGAAAGCACACAGGTGGCTGGAAATGGTGTTACAGTGTGGGTGTAATCAGAACTCATCACACGAACAAAGCCATGCCAAATGCCTCTCCAATAAGATTTAATGGCTGTGTATCTACATGGCTGACCACACTGATGACTAGAACAAACATATAATTGGGCTGTTTTATGAAGTGCAGGGATACATTCTCTCAGTGAATTCCTGAACCATCAAATACCATTTACTAGGCTCTCATCCCCAAGTGTTTCCTTTAGTTGTTTCAAAAGTAATCTCCTACTTTTAAGCTTCCTTTAGATACTGTTTTATACTGTTGTAATAAACTCTGCTAGAACTCAAATGCTTGCCCTTCAATGCCAACCCCCACCCTATTTATGAGGATGAGCACTATCTTAATGTTGTTTCCATTAAACACTGTTCTTTCCCCTATCTTTCACCACTTGATTTTTCTGTGATTCACAGTTTCCCATTGTAAAGGAGTCAAGAGTGGAAATAAGGACACCAGAAAAAAAAAAAAAAAAGAAAAAGATTAACCTAGAAGTCATAAAGAGTACAGTGAAATGGTTGTGTCCTTGGATTATAAAGAATAATCATACTAACAGGACAAAGAGAAGGATTTGTATGAAATTCCTCAGAAATATCATTATTAGTGACACAAAATTACCAGAACAGGAATCATGATTATGATAAGTCATTTACACAGATCATTATACCATTTTCCACATGGAAAGCTGTGACTGGTTTAGTACCACAAAATGCAAAGTTAGGAACAAGAAACATAAATAATAACAATGAAAGAAAAAAGAACTGGAAAACAGTAATTCTGGGGTTCATAAAAGATAAGCCACTTAAGCTTAAGATGGGGAAAAAAAAAAAGTGATTATTTTCTACAAAACCAGGAAAGTTTTCATCAAAATTATGCATGACTTGTGCTTATTGTGCTGATAAGATTAATTCTTCAATTGTGCATTCAGCATGGTTGTCTAGATTTTTGAAAGGATATTGAAAAGAAAATAGAAGAAATGGCTTAAAATTTTATTACACAGAACATTAATGAGTTTTATTTAGATTGTCAAAGAGAAGACTTATGAGACACAATTACAGTTTATTTCTTTCTTCACAGGGAGAAATTGTAAAGTCCTTAAAGTTCATTCTGGCAAGGAACATATATTTGGAGTCTGTAACCTAATGAATTTGAACAGAAATAACTTTTGGCAGCTCAAAAGATAGATTCTCCATCTTCATGGATAGCTGCCTGTGAAGTAAAGCTTTTCTACAATATGTCCTTTCTATTTTATTATCCATTTGAACCTCTTTTTCCCAGGTAATAGTTAATAATCCTTGCATAGTGCTAACTTTTTTTTTTTCTTTGAATGTATTTGTGTATTTTCAAAGGAGGAATTCTTATCCTCACCATAGGATTTATGATGCCCACAATGCAGCTACTGGATGTTTACTGCATGAAAATATGTACAGTGTCATTTATCTTTAAACATTTTGGGAGACACTGGAGGGTGAAACATTGTATAAGTTTATTGATCCTGTCCATTTCTATTTTCCAAAAGAGCCTGCAACAGGCTTTTAAATCATACTTAGAAAATGATTCTGGAGACCTCAGCCATTACTTTTCCTATGATGGACTTCTCCATTCCAAATTTATTAGCCACTGACTGTCAGGAGCTTTGAGTTAAAAGGATTCATAGGACTATGGGCATGCTCTTGCACAAAAATACAGACTTCTTCAATTTCACCCAACAGGAGTTAAACCAACACAGCTAACCCATGGCACATGGTCCTGTTCATTCTATTCAATATCCAAAAGACTTTATCATGCTGCTGGCTCAGGTTCAAGGTTAAGTTGAATTGGTCCCATCACTCTGACATCTGCCCCAGGATTTCTAGCTGACAATACCTGGAACAGTCACAGTAACAAGGACTTTAAGATCTCCTTGCTTATATTCACTTTCTCAGACAAATATATACCCACAATGGCTATATTCAGTTCTCCAGAGAGAACATCTCACAGTTGCTGCTGCAGCCCTACAATGAAGTCTGCATTTTCTGTATGCTCTACAGTGCCTTTGTTTAATCAAGAGGGTTTCTGGGCAGCAGACCACATTGGTCCCATACAAATGAGCAAGACTTGAAGGAAAATATATATGTGTGAACACCTCAGTGGAGGGTGGTGTCTATGTCTGTGGCACACCACAGTCCTCTGTGTGAAAGCAAAGAACTTCCCTGATGTATTTATACATTAGCACATAGCTGCAAATGGTGCAATACACACAGTAGGTGTGAACTGTGGCACAAAACCAAATTATTTTAGAATTAGACATTTATAATAAATCATATTTTCTTTGTGTTTCTGCATGATCTGGGTGCCAGATTGCAGAGGCCTCTTTCAGCCTCTTTCACCTTTTAGTCTACATTCTTCGGAAATGTACAAAGTGTTTCAAAAGACAACAGTGATGTTCATTCCCTCTCCAAATTCCATTACACCTTTTCTACGATGATTCAATTATTCTCAGTGAGGACAAGACAGCAACAAATCCTGGGAGGAGTAGGCCCAAGCTGAATTTTAACATATAGTACTCCCTGGCTTTTCTCAGAGACAACTTTCCTCATAGCGGTGTGAGATTGAACCACCCTCAGTTTTAGGCCCTTCTGTGCCAAGAAAATCATAGAACAGTAGAATGCTTTGGGTTGTAAGACACTTTAAAGACTTTCTAGTTCCAATCTCTGGACATGGTCAGGAAACTATAACAGGTTCTCAAAGCTCCATCAAACCTGGCCTTGATCACTTCCAGGGATGGGGCATTCATAAGTTCTCTGGGCAACCTGTTCCAGTGCTTCACTATCCCCACTGTAAAGAATTTCTTTCCAATTTTAATCTAAATCTACCTTCTTTCAGTTTAAAGCCATTCCTCCTTGTTATATCACTACATACCCTTGCAAGAAGTCATGTCAAAAGTCCCTCTCCAGCTCTCTGGAAGCCCCATTTAGATACTGGAAGGTGCTATAAGGTCTCGGTGAAGCCTTCTCTTCTCCAGGCTGAGCAATCACAGCTGTCTCAGCCTGTCTCCATAGGAAGTGTGCTTCAGCCCTTGGATCACCTCTGCGGCTCTGTGCAGTACTCACTCCAGGAGACTCAAATGTACAAGCTCACAAGTTTAGTGCTACCGCGGTCAGCCCGTGTTTGGGAACTGAGCCATCCTTGTCGCACTCCAAAGGCTTCTAGATAAAGCAATATCTTCTGTTTCATGAAGTAAAATGAACTGGGAAAGAAAGATAAATTTTTGAGCATTCAAGACTCTGTCTCTTTGGGATTTGTCTGCTTTTGGTTTTATTGACTTAATAAACTGTAATGGACTGATATCCTTAACTCATCAATAGTGCAATGTTCTGCACTATAAACTGCCTGTAAACACAGGCCTGAGGTAACTGAACCTAGTTCTTCTATTGTTCTCTTTTATAATTGAAATTAAAATGAAAGACCACATTCCCCAAACATTTACTTCTAATTTCTTCTGTGAAACTGAAATGAAATATAAAGACTGCCGAGGTGATTTTGTGCTATGACTTGATTCTTATTTAATCTTGTGGATAAATAAGTAATTTTCTTCATTATTAATTTTTAATTCCAAAATGCTGTGGCTGAACCAGCTACCTTCAAAAGGAAAATGTGTTTTAATGCTTATTTATTTTAAAGACTTTTATTCTTTAGACACTATTCTGTCATATCAGACTTGTGGTTATCATCTATGGCTGGACTAGATCAAGGGTTTTATCTTAAAAGAATTTGAAATACTGTAAATTATTTCTACTTTAAAGTTTAGTCCAATAGCCATATTTATCCAATTATCCAATATATTTAGTCCAATGGTTTTGAATGCTGTACCCATTTCTGAGAAGCTCTGCATTGTTCTGAGGATTTAGTAACAGTGTCAATACTGCTTTTATGTGGTTGGAACAGGGATAAGTTCTAGAGGTCGCTAAAATCCACAGCTTCCAAGGGGAATGTCATTACTGTGTAAATGTTCTTTACAGACAGCCAAGGGGGCAACAAAACACTAGACAGTTTTTGTTTAGAGTGTTTGTTTAGAGACACAATATTCTGACTAACACATGTACAATAGTCAAGTTTTTAAGAGGCAAATATTTTCTTCCTTCACTAACCTTTGCAAAATGCATTTCAAGGCATTAATGCCAAATTATTAAATTATATTCATAATAAAAACTATATTTGCTTTTTATTTTATAAAATTCTGAAGCAAACAAAAAACTGAGGGATTTTTTTTTGTATTTAATTTCTGTTTAATTTTTTCTTCTCTTGCCTGAATGTCTGCAGATCACTGTACCTGGAAGAATACTGGGTAAGTGCAAAGACATTCATGTGCAGTCTTTATGTCCCCTGTTTCTATATATCTTTTCTGTAGTGATGCTTTTTTGAGGATTCTGAATGATTAATTCTACCTGTCTTGCATAAAAATGAAATGTTCCCAGAAAAACATGTTTTGAAATTGGACGTCTTTTTTTTAATGGAAATATATTTTATGTTCATCCAAAGAATAGAAACAAATGTGTCACCTAATATATGACTTTCTCTGAAATTAGATTTTGCTTAAAGTTTGAACACATCCAGTAAACTCCTGACATATTCTTATAGAAGTATCATATTCTTAAAGGAGGATTATGTATTAAACTTAAGATCTAATAGTAAATGAAGAGAATTGAATAAATTAAAATTTTCTGGAGACTCAGTTGAATTCAACATTTCTTGAGGACTCAGCTGATTTCTGTGTCTATGGATTGGTTTGGGCTCTCAAACATTTAATGCTTCTCTTTGAAATGTATTAAAATTAAGATATCATTGAAGAGATTGCTTTCATCTCTGCCTCACAGTAAGAGAATGTATACTCTACTTTTCTTGAATGAGTCCTTAGAAAAATAATTACCATCATTAATTGATAGTTCAATTAATTCATTTTTAGCAGTGTCCTACTTTTTAAGAAGCATTTTATGTTCCTTTCTGTCTTTTGATCCTGCCTTTGACAGAAATGGTCCAAATATTCATAGTAAAATGCTGATTTGCATAAAATAAAAGCTTACTAGTAGTTTCAGTGCTGTCAGAGGAAGTGAAAATTAAAATAACATGTTTTTTTAGTATTTAAGTGGGTGAGGAGAGGATTCATTAATCAAGAGAAGAGTCAGATATAAAAGACTCAGAAATAGCCCACTGATTTATTTTCATTTAAAAATTCTTGCTCTTTCCAGCGTATATGACTTGATGAGGACTAGTTATGAGTAACCATACAAAAATAGAAAATTACAAAGAAATTGCAAGTTACATTTGGAAAGAAGAACACAACTATTTCAAATTTTTTGCCTTTAAAGACTCCTGGAATAATGTATGTCAAGTAGCCCTAATATCTCCCTGGAAAATGCTGACTAGCAAGGAGAGAGTCTTGTAAATGCAGCTTGATTTTCCAGAAATTTTATGGATCTTCAAACTGAATCATGAATAGCTCTGCTTTCCTGAACTGACTATTATGTTCAAAGGAAGGGCATAGATGTCTTTGTTTATTAGTTCCTCAGTCTTGTTTTCCTACAACCCAGTTGTAGTAGTCACTTCAGTAAAGCATTTAAGAATGACAAATAGCTCATGAAAGGCCTGGGTTGCCCTCCCTGCTGACTCTGTTTTCAAGTGCTTCTCTGTTGTCTTACAGAGCTCAAGATACTCATGTAAGGACCTTAATTCAGAAGATAAGAATCCAAACTTTGCCATTTTTTAATTCCCTAGTTTGTTTGGGGTTTTTTTTGCCAATACATTATTTTCAATGATAATTTAATAATATAAGATCAGGAGTGTAAATTATAATCTTTATGCAGTTAACACTTGGAAGACTAGTAGCAGCAGTAGTAGTATTGGTCTGTAAAGCATTATTTAAAAACATATTAAACTGAATGTATTTTCAATAATATATCATATTTTAGTGGCAATAAATGAAAACAGCGTATTGATCTTGTATATTATCAAGAAAATATGATGTTTGTCCC
Source organism: Parus major (assembly GCF_001522545.3). NCBI lineage: Eukaryota > Metazoa > Chordata > Aves > Passeriformes > Paridae > Parus > Parus major. The sequence continues at coordinate 54,818,832 of NC_031770.1, read as the reverse complement.
AAAGATTTTCCTTTAAATTAGGTTTTAAACCAGTTTATTATTGTTGAAAGGTAGTTTGGCGAGTAAATTTCCATTTTAATTAGAGCAGTAAGGTCAAACTGCCTTTCTTTTAAAGGCAAGATCAATAATACTGTAGTTTAAACAGAAAGTGATATTTTTAGGCCTCCTGAACTTTTTAAAAAAATACATTTGCATCCTTTTTTTATAATATGTCCAAATGCCATTTTTAAAACTATTGCATCTTGAAATTTGAACAGAATTCATTCATTACCATTTATGATAAGGAAGGTTACCTCCTGAAAAAAATTTAGGATGATCATGTACTGAGCAGAATATATTTTAAACTGATGGGAAGAGAACTGAATCTTAGTATTTCAAGGAAGTATTAAGTGATATTTATATTCCATCCCGTTTTACTACAGTTCAGTTTTACTAGCTACACTGACATAATGCCTAATACATTACATCAACTGCATCAAAACTGATAATGTGCATGTCCAATGTAATTTTAAACACTAAAATTTCTCACTCGTTTCTCAGATGGCTCTAGACATCTATTTGGGCAGCTGATTTGTTGTTGAAATATCATCTTTCATAGGTGGACATGTTTTAGTGAGATGTGATAATGTCAGAGAATCTAAAGTATTGATATTTGGATCCTCACACACACAGCTTTTAAATGTCATGCAGCAAGACATTTGTTTGAACCCCAAACTAGGATTTGCGGACAGACACTTTAGTTTAGAAACATGTACATCAAAGCTTATATTTTTGTTATTTCAGGTCAAAAAAAATGTATATAATTCTGTGTTTTCTAACAAAGACACCTTTCATGACTGATGGTTACTGCAGTGACTTACTATTGTTGTAAAAAATATCCCAGGTCCTTGTGGTATCTTTGAAGATCCTGTGCATGCAGCAACACTGCTTACTAAGCAAGGTGAGGAATGGCAATACTTCCTCACTCAAATACCCCCATAGTATTGGTTTCCTCTCTTGGGATACTGTAAGGATGGCCTTGCTCTTGCTCATGTAATGGAAGAAGGGTAATGGAGTCAAGAAAGAAGCATGGTATAAGCTGAATGAAAACCAGAAACCCTTTGTCTATGAAAACAGAAGAATCTAGGGACATAAGAAAATGCCTGAAATAGTTTTAGTCTATAATGAAAATAGCTGCAAAATGCTCTGGTTTTTCAAGACCTTCACAGAAAAAAAAAAATAAAAAATTACCAGCATCTAGTTCAATCACAATTTCTTGAAGCAAGTTAGAATAAAATTGTTACAAAACCCCAAGAATTCCTGCTCTTTTATTGGTTCATGTTTTCCCAACATATACCAAGTTGTGACTCAAAATTGAGTGTTTAACTCCTTTCAGCTGTGCACAACAGGGAATGCAGTTTCCAGAGCATCACTTTGCATCAGATCTCTGAACATCTTCTGTGGACAGGTTTTTACCACTCCTGTCTCTCTGAGGAGGAGGGAAATTCATGTACTGGGTCTGACAGAATGAACTGTCAGAGAGCTGACAAGGCCAGTGGCTCCCCAGCAGGAGTCCTGAGAGGAAAGGAGGGACAGTCAAGGCTGGTGGTGTTCCTGTGGTCTAAACTCCTGTCCTTGTCATTGTGGTCACTCAAACACCTTTTAAGAAGAATATGGATTTTCAAAGAATTATACTTTTTCACAGTAAAACACCCAAACAAACCTTCAGAAGCATCTTCTGTCAAAAAGTTTGTCCTGCTTTCTGCACTTTCTACCATATGCAGTAACAGCCTATCTTGAAAATTGAAAATGTTTAACAGCTGCAGTTCTCTTCACAGGAAAATTATTCTGAATAAGTAATGGTCTGTCAGATTACATCAATTTATTCTGGGACTGAATACACTTGTCTAAGGACCTCTAAAACTTAGTGTGATGAAAAAGGTTCAGGGATTTCTGTGCACTAAGTATCATGTTAGTCAGAGTTAGCATTACTTTTCTGCTTGAACTACACAGGACAAGAAAGTTATCAGCTTATTTTTTTGAAGTTTCTCTTTGAAGGAATTGAATCTCAGACTGAAAGCTATTTTTCTGCAAATAGTTTATCTGAGCTGTAAATTCTGAACTTTGACTTCGAAGAAGAGCACAGGTTTCTTTTAAAATCAGTCTGTGTTGGTCTTGTATCACCCTCTTAACTGCAGCATTCAATTGCCTTTCTGTGTCACATTAAATGAAGTAATCAGCACCCATCTCATCACGAGTACTTTACTATAATGGAAGAGGTTGGGTTTTTTTCCTTCTCTGTATTTACATAAAAAAATTCCTGACTCTTCCCAGTTCCCAGCAATCTCAGACTGAACATGTTTAACTCAGCTGAGCCCTAAATAATATTTATGGATAATATATCAAACTATTGCTGCAATATAGTCATTTCCAAGGGCCTGAACATTTGCTGGCGAATTTTCATTCTGTTAAAACCCCAAACCTTCAGATTTTTTTGCAACTTGATGGTATTTATAAAATGTTACTGAAATCAGTCTAACCAACTAGTTGCATTGTTTGCTTGCCAGATTTCTACAGCTACTTCGACAGCAGTGCTACTTGATTATGCTTCACTTACCCTAATCAACAGGGTTCAAAGGGGTTGAAATAGATTCAGCTGATTGCTTGAGCTGGATTCTATAGAGTGAAGCTCAAAATAATTTTGTGATGCTCACCTCATTTGCATTGTAGATATTGTAATTCTGAGTATGGAAGGAATGAAGAAGTTTTGTCATAATTTTGGGCATAAAATATACTGTCTCTCCATCTTTTCTTATAGTGCTATTATATTTATATACAATATAATTTTATAGTGCTAGTACTATTAACATGTATCATTCACATTATTCTGGTTTGTTCCAGTTAAGGCAGTTACCATATCTAGATTTCAATAAATTCTTTAGAATAATTCTTTCTAAGAGTTTAGGATAGCTTATTGTCCAATCTAGGTACTAATTTCCTGCAGCTGACTGGATGTAGTTGAACCTTTCATTGCTATTCTTTAATTCCTTGGTAACTGATAAAATACAGCATAGCAGAGAATATGATTATTATGCTGCTGCATTTTGCACTAGCAGTAGCATCAAACAGAACATTATGGCATTCATCCAAGATTGACAAATGTAACTGAGTGTATAATATTGCTGAGGAATGCTCTCACAGCTTCTCTTTTAGCAAGTTAGTCAGCAAGAAGATTTTTTTTCTAAAACTGATTTTTCCTTAAGAAACAAAAGAAAATGTGAAATACATAAACGTTTTGCTTATATCCTAAAGGTTTTTTTTTTATTTCTTACAGAGAATTTAGTCAAAGTGAGTGAGACCTTTACAAACAGAGAAAGGGTGATATTTGCAGGTATATTTATCTCAGGAGAGCAGAAGAGCAGCCCTGAGTTTACCATTGGGCAGGCATTCTTGTTGAAAGAGGGAGTAGAATAACAATGACACCACTTTCCCTAAATAGAAAACGAGTTGCAACCCTTCTCTCACATCTGAACACATACATGGCTGGGTATCAGCCATTCATACCCTGCCTTTTTGTGGTACATGAGTAGAATTCTGTGAATACTTTTTGTTGCACATGGGTTGCTCCAATAACACGGATAAAGTAAACCTGTATCACTCAAAGATCAGTCTTCAGATCTCCTCTGGTGAGCTTTCCCCAGACTTTCTGTCGTAGTTTTAAACCAGTAACTAAAGAAATTACTTATTTCTTGTTGTGAGATATGGATTAAAACAAGAGCAAAACAGGCTTAAAACTTAAAAGGAATAAAGACAGTTTATTAACAAACTACAAGAATAAGAACACTAGAGTAAATTTCCAGAAAACCCCTTCATCTTTTACATTTTGATCACTTCTTTGTACACATGACATGATAACATAGAGACAAATAACTTCAGAACTTTGGTGGCTAAAAAACAGTCTCAATTTTTGTTAGAGTCTTTTCATCAGTCTTTGTAGAGAAACAGAAGTCTCTTTCTGCTAATCTATGGAGTTTCTCACGAGAAAACTATTTTTGTCATAGTTTTCCATTTCTCTAATGCCAGCTGCCTGGAAATCTGTCATTAGATTTGCTCCTCCCATCTCACATCTCTCCGAGGTGTGCATGGGTCAATAAAGTCTAGGGATTTCATTTTTAAGGATGAGTTATTCAAAGGCAGAAGTCCTCTTCATCTGGTTCTGTGAGCTCTCCTGGAAAACAGTTCCCTCTTTGCCCCCAAGGCTTCAAAATCTTCACTCTACTTAAGTCTAAACCAGTAACTAAAGAAATTACTTATTTCTTGTTGTGAGATATGGATTAAAACAAGAGCAAAACAGGCTTAAAACTTAAAAGGAATAAAGACAGTTTATTAACAAACTACAAGAATAAGAACACTAGAGTAAATTTCCAGAAAACCCCTTCATCTTTTACATTTTGATCACTTCTTTGTACACATGACATGATAACATAGAGACAAATAACTTCAGAAAGAGAGCACTGTCTGTACTTCTTAAGGGGGTGTTTACAAGTTGAATTCACTTTTTAATGGTCAGAACTGCTGTCAATTCTTGGAAATGACTGATAATTGGTCAGGAGGAAGAACTCCCATCAGGAGCACTGTCTGTACTTCTTAAGGGGGTGTTTACAAGTTGAATTCACTTTTTAATGGTCAGAACTGCTGTCAATTCTTGGAAATGACTGATAATTGGTCAGGAGGAAGAACTCCCATCAGCCATCAGCACCTTCAACTTCCCCTCTTTCCTCAGCTGCCTTAAAGGTAAAGCTACCCCATGACACTTTCCAAAGTCACCTCTCCTGCTCTCTCAAGCCCTTTACACTGGTTTCTGACCTTAACTAGGCAGATGGCTGTTCCATGCCAGACTAGTTCTCATTCCATCAGCAACCTCTGCCTCTGACATGTCAGTATGCATCAGATACCGTGACGATAAACAGCATGGAAAAAGCTGATTTACAAGAACGGGTAAAAATTGGTTTCCCCTTTCTTTTTGCTGCCACTGTAGTTTGCAGTTGACTCGCAAGTATTCACGCACACAGGTCTGAAAATGGTCTTGTTCATATCCTGCAAGACTGTGCATTACACAAAGTAGATTTTACCTTACCTTGGCTTCTCAAACCCTTCTTGAGTGTGCTGTTAGTGGCAAAATCTGCCACTTGAGATAATGAGCCCCTCAGGGAAAAAACATCTGATAGTGTTTACTGTCAAAGAACTTAAATAGATTGAGCCTATTTCTTACCTCAAAGCACAAAGGTGAAATGATGACATTTTAGTCAGGAAATGCTTCTCTCCATCAACCAGCTGCAGCTATAATCAAACACTTATAAATCATGTCAACAAAGTGCAAACCCAACATTCAGAGTTATATAAGGGCATGTAGATAAACTTCCATTTTATCACAAAACAACATAGATCTGTTATTATCACAAAGCAAGAAAGGAAATTATTGCTAATTTATTATTATTTATTATTATTGCTATCCACAGTCCCACCCGCAAGTCATTCTAATACTAATTCACACTTTTATCCTTAATGCAGACAATTTCTTTGGCAATATTCTGTATTACACATGTTCTCTTGTTTTATACAATATGTGCTGCTTCAAATTCCCTCTGTCTCAAGCTCCATGCCCATATGAATTATTGTCTCAAAATCTGACTTCAAGATTTATCAAATTACTGGAAAGTTTCAAGTCAGAAGGAATCTCTGGGAATCACAAAATCCAATCTCCAAAGTCAAGGTAAGGCCATCTTAAAAATTAGAATTAATTCCAAATTACTGTTGGAAACTGGAACTGATGTTTGGTTTTTTTTCTGTCTTCATGACTCTTCTCTGGTTTACATGGCCTTCTGAAAAAAAAATGTAGAGAGCAACCTTCCAGTGACATTGATCTAATTCAACATGCTCATTTCTTCAATGTTCTCTAACTGATACTTCTTTATTGGTGGTAGTTAATATTCACCATAGGTAGTTTAGCATTTAAAGATCTCCATACATAATTTTCTTTTCCCAGACATGAGTGCCCACATGCTTCTGCAGAGATTTCTTTGTGTCAGATATCAAAGCTGTGCTTCAAGACAGAGAAATGTGCATAAAAATTTACCTTGTCACACGAGGTATGTGGTCTTCTAAAAATCTTCAAAAATCTTTTGTCATATATAACATAATTCATGAACCCTTATCTTGTATTTGTGGCCAATATACTATATTTTGAAAATAAGGAAACCAAGCACAGAATTTTAATGAGTAACATTTTCTCATTTGTAGATTAAAATTGTTAAATGAGACAATTTGCAATGTTTTACACAATTTTTAAATGGTTCACAGAGATTCTGTCTTTAGCTTAACACTTTTCAGCTTTAAGAATATGTTATTTAAATGATCTTTTGTTTCCTGTATTGGATTATTTGCAACTGAAGAAGGATAATAGAGTCAAGAAAGCAGCATGGGATAAGGTGAATGAAAACCAGAAACCTTTTCTTTGTGAAAATAGAAGAAACTAGAGGTGTTTGAAAACTCTGATCACAAGCTAATTTTCAATTGAAATATTTTACAGCATTGGGCTGAACTCTATTGCCACTTCTATTGGCACAGAAGAGATAGCTTACAGCAACAAATAATAACTTGTTGAAATGTTATACAAACATGAATAAGTATGCTACTGCTATTAACTTTCCCGTGTTTGGGAGTTTTCTGCTGTACTGCCAAAGCTTTAATTGGAATTAATTTCATTTATTATATGTAAAGCTACAGTATTCATTATATATAGGATTATATTTAGAATCTGTAAGATGTTTCAATTCAGTTGTAATAAATTTCTTTTAACTCTTTCCTCAAAAAAAGTAATCTGTCTTTTTTAGTCCATGAAACAAACATTTGGGCTGGAAATATAAAAAAAAATAATATTTTTTATTATAGACTTGAAAATAATTTAATTTCATAATGGAAAGAGATGATTCATGGTTATTTCACATTTTTGGTATAGAACAGAAAAGTTTTATGAAAGTTGTTTTTTTTTATTTTTCAATTCCATAAAGGGAAAAAAGTACAGAGAAGCTTCAAAGAAATTGGTTCTGAATATTTGCACTTCTGTCCATCACTACTTTATCAAGATCTCAAAGGTAAAATCAAGGGAGTGAAAAAAACCCATTAGTTTTAATTGTGTATGGATTTCCTAATTTCATTTTAGCATGAGATTACTGTCATTTTATCTTCTCAGTTATTTCTGCTGAAGCAACAAAACATAAACTTTGTAAACATCATGCATAAGATGTTTCCTTAAATGTGCACGATTTAGATAGGAAGTTCCTTGTAATTTTTTTTTTCTTTTTTGGTTTGTAAGATAGCAAATTAGATACTTACTTAAGACCATACAGAAAGTCTGTATTGTTACTGAAAAGGTAAAGCATAGGTAATTTTCTACACAGAGAAATATGCTTTAGAATAAATTTTGTCCCTCAGGCACATAAAAATTTCTGAATAAGTGACTTCTGAAACAGAATAACTAAGGTGAGATAAAGAATCCACATGGAAAATTATGAATTCATAGTTGCATCATTTTATCCCTTCAACCTGCGAGCCAATTTCTCTATGCAATGAATGCAGTAATTTTTGAACCCTCTATTAAAAATGTGCTTCAAAGATGAATGTGTCCGCAGAGGAGAACAGAACACTTCTTTGTTACAGCTACTCTGAGGTTTGTTACACTGTACAAAACAGTATGCACTGCAATTTTGTGGTGGATTTGAAGAAGAAAGGGAATGGAGAAACTGTATTTTAAATGTAATGTAGGTCCGTTCAAACTCAGGTTTGCAAATACACATTTTTCAATCAATATTTTTTCCACATAATTACCCTTAGTTACTGTTTGCAAGAGCAAGCAGAATGGAATGGAGAGACTTATCAAACTCTGGCTCTTAAATGCACAGTTTGCCAATTACAGGTTGAATCAAAGCTGCAAAAGTCAAATCTGGAGTTTAAAGAGGAGCTTCAATGATGTAGCTTCACCTCGTAGATTTGTGAGTTTCAACCAAAACATTTCTTTCTCTTTTTACCAAGAGCAGAGAAAGACGCAATACACAGAGACAAAAGAGTCATATAGTATGTATGGGTATATGATGTGGACCTGTTATGACCAAAAATGTTACCCAAAACTGTGGGTGCATAGAGAGTGAAACCTTGGGTTTATTGAATTTCATAATACACAAAGATTTGGAAGCTTTTATCATCTAAATTTCTCTATTTTGTTGCAAATTATCACGAAGCCACAGAAATCATCCCTAGAAATTATACCTTAGATGAATAAAACAAATATATCTAAATATATCAAGCTGTTACAAATTACCATCAGCAATTAACGATTAATCAATATCAGTCAGTAGCATGTCAGTGGTCAATAACAGCAACAACCAATCCTAGATTAACAATCAACATAATTACAGAAACCAAGCAGGTGTGTTACAGGTACAATGGAGAAGCAACTTACCATAATAGCAACACAAAGACCAATGTTGGAATTTTATAACAATATAAGAGGAGATATACTAATGATAAGTTACCTACATAGGTATATATAGTAGGGGTATCAAGGGAATTAGACAGATTGCAGGGGTGGAACCATCCCAAAGGTGGGGACAAATCGGTGCCAAAGTTTGATCCAACCATCCCAGAGGTGTGAGGACCCATCCAATTGACAGCAAAGTGAGACCAAAGGGGACACTATGAGATAAAAGACAGAGTGACTCTTCAAAGCAGGTCTGTGTCACAGAGTCCAGAGTCATCTGGGAACTTTCTGTGAGTCTAAGGTCTGGCAGAAAATTCATGTGAAATTCAACTGGCTTAGAAAAATAAAAGTATGTGTGACATAGAAAACCAGAGAAAACTCTTAGGAAAAAAACCCTCTATTTTGGCTAAAAATTCAGTTATTTTTATAGCCTAGAGACATAAGACAGTGTAGGACAACACCACTTCAAGCAGTCAAGACATGTTGCTAATTTCAATTTTTCATTTGTAGCAGCAAATAATTAAATGATTAAATTATGCTTACAGTTCTTCCAGATTAATTTTATGTTCCCAAGCGCTGTTTCTTTTTTCAGATGATAAATTGCCACTAGAGTTTCTTGGGTTTATGCTTATTCATGGTACCTCAGGATGTCTCTGGATTCTTGATACTTCATCTATTCTTCAAAGTTACCAGCTATATTTTTAAGGACATTTCAGTTTCACAGGACGTGTCCCCAGCAATCCAGCCCCCACTTTGACAGGCAGTTTCTCTGACAATGTTTTCCAGAGCCATTTTCTTCTGTTCAGTAATTTTCTCTTTTTAACCAGGCCATCTTTATGGCTGCTCACACTAAAACTGTAGTGAAAAATATTTACTGTCATTCAGGCTGTTGGGAAAATATAATCATAAACACTCTTTGCATTTCTACTTAACCATGTTGACATAAAACACTTTGAATGGAAGCTGGTGCAGAGAAGATTTACTAAGGCACTCAGGAGATGAAAAAGACAATGTGGCCTGTGTAACCTGACAGAAAGGATACTGAGAGTGACTCTAGCTGGGCAAGCACCAAATGAGGAAGACAAGAATTGAGAGACAACACAGACACAAAAATCCAGAAGGTCCTGAAACAAACTGGCAAGAATATTTCTATTGCTTGAAAAAGGAGCTTTCAGAAAAGCCTTGCACTAACTGAAGTGGATGTTCAATGGAAACAATCATGCAGCCTTTAGGAATATGCCTGAGGGCTTGGAAAAAGAATGGTTTGTAAAGGGTCTTCACAGAGCCATGGGCTTGCCTGCTGAATTATAAAGAAAATTAAGGCTCTAGTTGCATGGAATTAATACTTACGTGATTACCTAAGTTTGCTGGTGACTAATTTCTGGAAATTTACACTGGTGGAAATGAGGGAGTACAGTTCTGTTAGAAACAGATTAAGTTGTATGCAGAGGACAAAGTACTTCTTGCCTTCAGAAGAATGCTGTTAACTTAGCAAGGAATGTTTCTCAGCAGCCTGCATCTGGCATGGAAATTATGTGCGTGTGTTAAAGAGAAGCACCTCAGAAAAAACTAAGAAAAAATACTTGAAGTGTTATCATGCTGCATTTGTAGTATTTGATATTATCTGAGTTGTCCTTGTGTCCCTCTGTCTGATTTAGTAAAAGGCTGAGTAAGAATAGTTAATAATTCATCATTTGTTTCTAAGCTGATTCAGTGTCTACCAAGGTAATTACAAGTTATATGTTGTTAAAATGCCCATGATTAAATAGGAAAGTTTTCACCTGAATTGTTTTGTTTGCCTCAAGTACTTTCTGAAGTATGATTTAAATTGATGTAGGCTGAAGGTACTGATTAAAAGTTTTGTGTTTGGTTTTATTTTCAGGAGAAAGAAAACTTTCTGATAGCATAATAGTCCCAACACAGTCTTGAAGAAGAGTGTCTCTCTGTCTGTTTCAGAAGAGATGCAGTATTGCACTAGTTTTCCATCTCTTACTCCCCTGTTCTTCATGGGTCCTTTAGCTAAATTTGTAATTTCTGTTCTCTTCTTCCACATTATGTTCAGTTTAGGTTCCCTTCTCTTCCCAATTTCAGCCCCAAGTCCTGTCAAGCTATAATTGCAAATAGGCTCAAGCCCTGTACAATGAGCCAAAGGAAATACTAGTAGAGGTAAGAACAGCCTCAGACTTCTCCTTTGTACTTACAGTTTCTCTAATTCCATATTGAGTTCCTATGGTTTGAGGAACTGAGAGTTTGAGGAACATAAATAGATTGTTATGCAGAATTAGACCACATAATATAGTTATATTATGTTAATATAGTCACCTAGATTTCTTTTTTTTCAGGCCTCCACACTGATAAATAAATGGGACAGAACCTATTTCTTTTCAAGCAAAAGGGAAAGAGCATCTGCCTGTTCTATGCAGACGTCGCAACATTTTCCTGTATGTGTTGACATTCGGTCACTAGCAGTGTTCCCCAAGGATCAATGTGGGCCTGCTCCTGTTTGATGTCTTGATAATCTGGATAAGAGGATTGAGTCTACCATTAGTAAATTTGCAGATGACACCAAGTTGGGTGGGATTGTCAACCTTCTGGAGGGTAGGAAGGTTTTGCTGAGGCACATGGACAGGCTGGATTGGTGAGCAGAGATCAGTTGAATCAGGCATGAGGTTCAATAAAACCAAGTGTTGGGTCCTGAACTTTGGCCACAACAGCCCCAGGCAGTGCTACAGACTTGGGCAGAGTGGTTGGAAAGTGGACCAGTGGAAAAGGACCCAGGGGTGCTGATTGACAGGGGCTGAACATGAGCCAGCTGTGCCCAGGTGGCCAAGAAGGCCAATGGCATCCTGGCCTGGATCAGCAATAGTGTGGCCAGCAGGAGCAGGGATGTGGTTCTCTCACTATGCTTGGCACTGGTGAAGCCTCATCTCAGGTACCCAGACCTAGACTTCTCAATTCACAAAAGACATTGAGGTTCTGGGATGTGTCCAGAGAAGGGCAGCAGAGCTGTGGAAGGGTCTGGAAATAAGGCTATGAGAAGCAGCTGAGGGAACTGGGGGTGTTCTCAGCTCTCATCCTGAAGAGGAGGCTCAGGGGAGACACTGTCACTCTCTACAATTCCCTGAAAGGAGGGTGTAGCCCAGTGGGGATCAGTCTCTTCTCTCAGGCAACCAGTGACAGGACAAGAGGGCAGTTGTAAGCTGCGCTAGGAGAGCTTTGGGTTAGACCTTAAAAAGAAATTCTTCACAGAGGGGGTAATTAGACATTGGAACGGCTGTCCAGGGAGGTGGTGGAGGCACCATCCCTGGAGATGTTTAAGGTAAGACTGGATGTGGTACTTAGTCACATGGTCTAGTTGACAAGATGGGGTTTGGTCAAATGTTTAACCACATCTCAGAGATCTTTTCCAAAGTAAGTAATTCTTTGGTTCTGTGTGCAGGTAACATTTAGCTAATTTTTGTTTGTCTGTATCATTGGGATGATGGCAAGATCTGATTGGAAGGAGCAGAGTAAAACATGTGGCCACAGAAGATCAAGGTTCAATTTCTAATACAAGACTGATTTTTCACTAGCATAATGTTCTCATCAGCAGGAAAAAAATTATCAGCTTTCTTTGTATCTTCTTCTTCTGCATTTCCTGGCTTTATACTTCATAACACATTTCTCTTTCTGCTCTGCATTAGCTATAATTATCCTGTTATTTAGAGGCATCCTTCAACTCTGGCTATCCCCATGATTTCTTATCTCTGCCATTCTACTATGACTTAGCCAGAATTCAGAGTGGTATTTGTTCTACACAAAGCCTGAAAAAAAGAGATAAGTAGGAAAAAACCCAAGAACTTGGGAAACAAAGGTTGTTTACTTTTGTTCCACTTAGGCAATCAATTTTGTCTCCTCTTTTCTGTCTCTGTAGACTTGTCTGTGGATTTCTTTCATTAAGCTTGTCTAAATGACAAAAACACTGTTTCCTAGAAAAAGTTAAAAACAGAAGAGCTAATGGGAAAAGACATGCAGTATGAAACAGTAAAGAAGATAAAGAGTTATTCTAAATCTTACTTTCCGGGGATTATTGACATCCTTTTTTGTCTAACTTTTCAGCCTTTGTATAGGCACAAGTACAACTTGTTAAGTGTCAGGAAACTTCATTCTCCTCAAATTTCTCATTAAAACAGACTATCAGCATATTAGATTGCTGATACAAAATAGTCTATAGCTGAAAAATTGCGTTTTTTTCCCTTCTTTTAAGGTTTTTAGAGGAACTAAAGTCCATACTGAAGGGGACAATTACAATTATTAAAGTGGCTCTGAAGTGGACTTAGTATAAACACAGCACACAGTAAACCAATAATATTTCTGCTGATTATATAACCTTATGCTCAAGCAGGGAAAACATTGTCTCCAGAAGAAAAAACACATATAAAATTAATTAACTTGGAAAGGGCAAAAATATAATGCAGTACAAGAGAAAAATGGTATTTGTAAGACTGCTGGACTCTGTGACCAGGGAAACTGCAGACAGAGCATAGTGGTTACCATGGTACTTCAGTGCATATCAGTTTTTGGTAGCATACTTGGTGTACTGGTCACAGATGGAAATGACACCAGTAAATGAAGGGCAACTATGGCACATTGTACAATTTTCTTTGTGAAGATCTGTTGTTTAAACATTTGGATATAGGTATTTCTATCATTATTAAATGCGTATGCTAAAATATTTCTTCTTGTAGATTTACCAAAATTAGTCTGAGAGAGAGGAATGTAGATTAAGAGAGTAGCCACATTATTCTGTCCATCACTGGACCCAAAAGGTGGATGTCATGCCACTGAACCTTCAACGTTTCAAGGTAGCTGTTAACCATTTCCACAATTACAATTTCCAATCTGAAATACATTTTTTTTCTCTCCATCAGTACAAATACGTGGTTGAAGTGAAAAAATCGATCAGAATGGTTAAACCTTTTGTCTATCCTATTTTGTCTAAAGGTTCAAGGACAAGTGATAAGATTGTAATAATGCTTAGTTGGGCATTTATAATTATAAGACCAGGAGGCGCCAGATCTTTGACTTTATTCTACTGCTTTTTTCTTTTTTTTTTTTCTATAAAAATAAATCTTGTTCAAACAACACTGTTTATTCATGATACATAGATTATATGACCTTTTGGACAAAATTCAAGTTCAGAATCATGAGATATAATTGCAGAGAATGCCGTTATTCAATCCTGAACTGGTGTTGCCTTCTAGTGTACAGGATTTATACAAGTCAGGACAAGCAATCAAGTCATGTAAGAAAAAAGAAGTAACACACTGAAAGGACTGGTTATAAAACCAGGAAACAATACTGGAAAACTAGCATCATTTTTTGTCTTCTTGATTGCAGTGGGTTAATGTTACCGCTGAAGATCAACAGATCACGCGGACACAGGTTGAGGTATGGTGCAGAAAGAACAGAGTTTATTTTTCTTCCCAGGATTTATAGGCTTCTTACCATGGCCAGGGATTGGATGGTCAGGATAACACTTTCTCACTGCACTGGCCATGAGAAATGCCCATCACAAGACGTGTAACAGAAAGAATGTACACATATCTATGTTTACAGTTACTGTCCTGGGAAAGTCTTTAGAAAACCATGTCAGCAAGCTCAGAAGCTGAGCTTTCAGGGCGACAGGTTAATTTTCAATATTATCAAACCCTCGTGTTCCACAACTGTAAAATGGCTTGTGGGCAGTCACAGATACCATAGAGCCAACGAGATCCAAATCAGTAGTGGACATGTGACTGCACTGGTGCATATTAAAGCACACATATCAAAACTTTTAATGGTTTTATATGGCAGTAGGAAGACATATGAAACGTGATCTGATGAAGATTCACTGTTGTTGACAGATGTTATTTAACATTTCAAAAAGTTTGATCATGAGAAATGATCTGCTAGCCCTTGAGTGACTTTGAACCAGCACCAGCTGTTGTGACTGCAACATATTTGATATGGCAGAAGGAGTCCCAAAATCTGCTTTACTGTACTGCCAATGAGTGTCATTCATACTGAATGTCAAATGAGTAAATGTACATTTTTACATCTTAGAACTACTTGTGACAGTATCTTGCTCCACTTAAGCCCAATATGTAGACTGTACCCATTTTTTCACATTAGTTCTGAATCATTCTATGAGTATTTTAGTTAACTCATAGTTTTAATTTAGCTAGTTAACCCGCCTTCTTCCTGTAAACGTGTTTAATTCATTATTATAATAATAATTATGTATACATGATAATAATCATAATTGTTCTATTCATAATTCATACACTCCAATTATATTGCTAGTCACACATTTGGGACAGAGAAGGATGACTAAAAAAACCTCCTAGAAATAAGTGATATGAGTCTGTGCAATTTGGTGTTCTAATAATGAAAGTCTACAGGTTGTTTTTTGTTTTTTTATTTTGTTGGGTTTTTTAAATTTGAACTGGTATTTGCTGAATCAGTATCAAAATATTGCAAAAGGTCCATTTTTTATACTACACACTATGTCATATAATTTGAATGTTTAAAAAATCCTTAGACAATAAAATAGTTTGAACCATATGTTAAATACGAAGAGAAATATATTAAAAGAACTGAATTGCCTATTGATCTGAAAGCTCCATTGAAGTAAATCTCAGAAATTCTGAAATAATAGAAATCCTAAATCCAACGACTGCAAGATAATAGAATTTGATACTTATATATTTAACAGTATAAACAAGTTCCTCAAAGTCCTAAACTCATATTTTCCATTCTTTGAGTTTACTGGTAATGTATAATATATAAGAACTCTATTATTTTCCTAAAACACTTTTGGACTATTTTATCAGTCTTTTATTTTCCCCTAAAAAGCATTTTTATTATGCATGTGGACAGCTGCCATTGTAGCTTCCACTCTTCAAGTAAAGCTAATTATACTTTTGGCACTGCCTGCTCAGAGTGAATAGTTTGGAAAGCAACAAAGGAGAGAAAGTGCATTTCCACATCACAGCTCATTTCCTAGACAATTGTATATAACAGAAGACTAAAAAGACATGGAATCTGCTAACTTTTGTTATTTGATCTCCTTGAGAATTTGCCTTTTCTAATTTTTATACTGAGTGTTTTACCTCAATACAAGAATATAATGAAAGCTATTGGTTTGGAGGTAAATCCATTTAATAAATATATCACAAACCTGGCATAACTGATCTCAAGGGCTTTAAAATTGACTTGAGGTTGCCCTCCCCAGCCCAACTTATCCCAATCTGCATTTTCTCTCTACTGGCCTTTACTATTCTATTTCTTCAGATAAGATCCAGTTGAAAACAAAAAATACTAATATGTGGTTTTTTGCCCAGCTGACTGCTTCTGCACAAGTGAGGAAATGGCTCTGTGGCAAGATAAATGTGATGTCAGTAGTTTCTACCTTCCTTTTTGTAGGAAGGAAAGCTGGTTTCTTGTCATCAATTCTGCAGTGCTTCAATTAGAAAATGTCCCCTGACCTACTTCAAATCCTTTAACAGATGCTTAATTCTGGTCCTGAGAACCTAATGGTCAAGGAAATTGTATCTTCTGCTCCATTTCTGATTTACTACAGCCTTCTGTTTGTAATGGATGCAGTTCCTATAGCATTAAACCAGGATGAACAGTCAATGTTTACATAACAAACCTCTTAATCACTGGACATGCTCAAGTCATGAGAAAGCTCTAACTCAGCCTATGGGCTGGATCATAATGATTGAAGAAAAAGTACACATACTTATGCTACAAAATCCACATGCTATGTATTCACGTGAAATGGCTGCAAAAAACCCTTTAGTTCAGCAGACATCCTCTGAATGTCTGGAGAGGATTAAGGATTACTGTCTAGTCAAAGTCTTATGATCATGAAGATGATTTGATGGTATTTATTCTGTAGGACTATTATAGCAGCAAATTGTTCTGAGGCGCTTTTGAGTTTTATTTTAAGAAAGGAAGATTTACTTAGCTGAACTTACCAATGAATGATTACTTTACCACTAAAATGAGACTAATGAATTTATAGTAAATTGAAAATAAGGATGAGAGGAGATAACAAAGATGAGCAGTGTATAAGTTAATTACTGATAAGGTAGTAGTAATTGTGTTGACATTCAGAGAGTGACAATGCAGTATGTAGAGAAAAACCTATCTGGGCTGAATTTATTTTTAAGCCTTTCCTAGAGCTTATCTGTATTGCACAGCTTACAGCACAGTCACAGGACATATTAGCCCATGTCTACTAGAGGTACTTGATTCTTTTAAAAATAATGAATAAACCCAAAAACAATTCAGCTGCATGGCCAAAAGTAACCATCCTAGCAATTGTTCCAGGTTATTTGAAGATATTTGATGAATCCCCATGAGATTCTGTGTTTGTTTGTATTACGTCAGAAGAAAATACTTATGAAAGTCTCACAGTTTTCATTAAAAAAATTCAGTGTCACCTTGAAAATAAAGAGGAAGCAAACACAGGAAGATTTTAGGAACTTAATGTAAAACCAAACCAGGAAAGCAGTAACACTACTTTTAAATACAAATGGAAATCTAGTCAAAGAGTACCAACTACTATTATTTTTTTTATTCTTTTTATTAAAATTATTAAAGTAAATAATTCTTGGAGGTTAGAAGATGTTGAATAAGCTGTTGTACTTCTTTAAAGTCATTGCAGGAGCAAAGGATGAAAAAGCTAACTCAGTATACATCTCTAGTTTGCACAAGATATATGTATGTCACTTAAAACTGATGTTGACAAAAAACTGATGATCACAGAACTGTTTACTTACATAATAGAAAATTTTAAAATTGGTGAAGTTGTAGTAGTGTTAACACAATATTTCAAGTTTTTCACACTAGTTAAAGGAGACACTAGATAAAAAAATTATTATGCTGTTTTCTTTTTTTTTTATTGTCTCTTGACTGATTTTTTTAAGAATCAAATTCAATGACAGAGAAGACTAATTATCCACTTGTGATAAGACCAAAATAATTTGGAATTGGAGTACTAAAACTCCAAAAGATATGCATCAAACACACCTGACATTTGCTATTGATATAAAGTATAATCCTGATTTTTGCTGTATTCTCTGATCTTAAGGTCCTTTACACTGTTAAGTAGAATAATGAATTCTGAGTTTCATGCCTCTGATGAAGTAGATTAAATGCTAATGTTATTAGACCATGTTACGTACTGTGTACTGAAAAGATTCTAATTTGCCTTGATATGAATTATGTCTTTCACAATTTATATCTTCATCAAAGGTCAAATATTGCTTTGAACTGACCTAGATAGCCTTAACTAAATGTTCATGGTGTACAAAAACCTTCCAGTGTCAGCGACCTGAACAGTAATGTTGTGCCAACAGCATGTCACGTTTAACAAAGAGTTATTCAGTGATTGCATGCAGGTAATTTTGTATCTCTTTTTATTAACATTAATCACTGTCAGTTTGTTTTATAATATCCTGCAAAACTGTGTGGAATACCCTGTGGAGAACACCAAGTGCTTCATGTAACAGCATCTGCTTAAAACAAAAGCAATTATGCTTGTGGTAAATTTTGTTTTCAATGACATCTCTTAAGAGTGACTGAATTGCTATTTCTATCTGCTGAGAAAAGTGCTGCAAGAACACAGTACTAATTTTCATCAGGAAGAAGTGTCCTTAAGTACAGGATGTGAATGTACACATATGCTGTGGCTTGGAGAAAGACTTAATAAATGAGTTTAGTCAATAATAGGAAAAAATACTTAGTACACTAAGAGGGCATGAACAGAATGACTGTGAATAATTGTATGCTATAGTGAAGAATAACGTGCCACATGTTGAAAACCAGGAGAAAGCTGTTGTTAATGTTATCAAAGTCCATAAACCCACTCTGACTGTAGGTGCCTGGGGTTCCCTATGTGGGTCACTGAAGTTTCAACTTTCTGCACTTCATTCTTTTTTCTTAATACACCCTGGTGCAATAAATGAGTATCTCATTAGCTACCACAGACTAGGCAAGAATAAGTTTCACTCATGGTCACAGAGAAGTCCTTAATGAAAAGCTCATGAAAATATGGCTATAACTCAGCAACAATTTCCTGTGGCACAGCTTTTGGAATCTGAATTATTATCTCTTGCACACTTGCACTGTATCTACTCTTTCATTACTAGCTTTGGTTTTGGATTCTTCCAAACTCTTGCACGACATCTCTGGATGCTGAGGAGAGGTGCAATGTGTCAGCCCCCATGCACCTCTGCAACCACCCAGCAAGGCAGGGCACAGGGCAAACCTGTGGAGCCTGTGCTGCCTGCCTGGAACCAGGGCACAAGGAGGCTGCAGTGGGGCCACTAAAGCAGCAGATTCTTCTGTCATTGACTTGTCTCTCAGGAAAGCGTTGGTGCAGTTCAGTGGTGGGACTTTGACCATAATTGACTTCATCCTCAGGAAATTTTTTTAGAGGAAAACAGTAATCTGTGGCTCTGGAGATGTGTCAGCCTGCTTTTGTGAGGTGGTGTGCATGCAGAGAACTTGTGTAATACTCTACTAAGACCAATGCTGGCATGTTTTGTACCAGTTACAAAAGGTGGTTTAAGAAAAGACCCGGGTTTTTAGACTCCCTACTTAAAATATGAACATGCCTTTCTGTGAGGTCAGTTCCTTTACATTCTTCAAATGACAAACCCTCCTTGGGGTGGCCAATGGAAAGAAAAAAGAACCATCTAGCCTCTGTTTCAATGCTTGTTAAATTGTATGCAGCACTTCAATATTTACAATACTCCTGTCAAAGCATGAACATCCTTGCATGGAATTGTGTTTCTCTCTTTCAATACAGTCTTTTAATAGCCTGCATCTATGAATGACAAGTTTTTCTACTGTCTATTTTTCCTGCATATACCAAAATATGATTCCTACTTTCACAAAAAATGTTACAACCAGGAATTCATTTTGCATTGATCAGAAGCTGAAGAGGCACAAATTAATTTCTCTTTTTCAAGTTCTTTCCTCTGTTCTTATACCTGACTTTAACATTCTTCTTAAAATTCAATCCTCTAATCTCTGTCTGGTTCCAGTGATGTCAAGTGTCACTTTACACTCATTTTGGAAGAAGTAATCTTTTCCTGTGGGTCATGTTTATTCCTTTTGTTTCACTCTCAGAATGTTGAAACTAAGTAGATCTATATAAACAATAGTGGTCAGGTTATTGTATTACAGTAGTCATTTTATAATATTCTACAATAATTGATAATTGTTATAAAGATTACCGATGATTAAGTATCTTCCTGGGGGGAATTTTGGTTGGCTCTGGTGTGACAGCAAGCCTTGCTTCTGTGAAAGCATCATTTGCTAAAAGGCTCTTGCAGTTCCTCATGTTCTACACAGAGTAGGTGCTGGGTAATTATGTTAAATTCCGCTCTCTCACGTTTCCTGAAAAAATAAATACATTTTAAACATAATTATTACAAGGGAAATAGTCCTCGGTATCACACTTTGATAAGTAAGTCTGAATATTTGCTGACTAGTACCCTTGGGATGTACAAGACTTAGACTTTTCATCACCACTTTGCTTCGTGATCTAGATCCTTGTTACATCTATAATCAACCATCCTTTGAAAATGCTGCACAGTATCTAGTCTAGCCATAAATATGAAACTTTATTCTCCATGGTTGTTGGTCTGATATTTCTTTATAACATATAAGTTCACACTTGAGAACCATAAGAATGAAAATCTTCAAATATGAATGAGAAGAAGTCAGGAGGAAGATTTCCCTCAGAACTGGACTCTGTAATGGAACTAAGCCTGAAGTCAGTGAAAAATGTCTTCTTTACCATATACTGTCAGGAAGATGAAAATTACCCTTCTGCTTCTTCTCCCATGCTTTGAATATGTGCTCAAAATGTTGGACAGTAACTGACTAGTATAAAATTTTGTATTTATTTTACTATTTCTCTGTGAGCAAAATGTATCAACTCTTATCCTAACTATTAACTATGTGTTAACTATGAAGGATATTTGACATTTATAATTCTAGACTAGAAGCCAGACACTGGTGAGTGGAAGCACTAGCTCTATCCCTACTTAACCCTATGGCCTTAGGAAGCCTCTTCACCTTTTCAGTTTCTCCATCTGAAAAACAGAGATAACATTTTCCTATCTAGGTAGCAGGAGACCTTTGAATTAATTTATGTCTTATCAATGTTAGGCAAAAGCAAAGCACTTTACAGGAGTCAGTCATTCCTGCAAAAATGATTTAGCAAAATGGGTTTTAGTCTCCGGAGAGATCAGTTTCAGACCATCAAGGATTGGTATTTTCAAGTCATGGTCAGTTTAACACACTTTGAAGAAATTTTCACTAGTGATGCATGAATAAAACCAACAGCTTATTTACAGAGATCAAGAGCATCCATACAGGCTGAGATTATTTATGACTTTTCACAGCACTGAACTACTGTATTGAACATAGTCTGAGAAAGTCTCTTTTGCCAAATTTCTAAAGTCCTGGTTTAGCCCATTCCTTAGTAATTTTTAGCCTGTCTATAAAGGTCGCTTGTCTATTAAGGATCAACTAGAGCTGCATGTTCATGAGGAGCTGGGTTGTATATCTTCTTCCACAATCACCTGGAAGAGGGAAAGCACAATAAAGATCTATCTCCTCCAGAATAGTTTTAACTATATTTGGTAGCTCATTGCTGCTCTGTTGAAGAAGAAACTCAGAAGAACCTCAGAAAGCTGAGTGGACAAAATGTGAGACAATAATTTCAGTATTGAAAAATTAAATCAATATATCTAAGAAAAAATAATGCAAAACATTCTGTGATGTCCCACTTGAAGCTAATAATTGCTCAGGCCTTCAAGCCATCAAGAGTTTTCAGAAATTAACAAGTCAACATGCATCGCAGTCTGAAAAAATCAGCTACAATGCTGCCCATCTTCAGGTAGGGCACTGAAAACTAGATGGAGAATTCATTTTTCCTGCTACATAAAATTTTTCAGCATCATCATCTTGGTTTCATATTCAGTCTATGCGTTTCAGGAAACATTTAAGAGCTAGAGATGCCGCAGGGCAGCACAATTAGATAGATGAAGGGAATAGAGCATGAGAATGTCCCTAATGAGGAGAGACCCTGAGGTTTTTTACTTCACAGAGGAAAGCCCTGAAGAGATATAAGAGATTTACAGACCCATGAGGGTACTGTATAAGATGACAGTGGAAATATCATTTATTTCAGTTCTGGAACTTGGGGACAATTGTTAAAATTGTTAGGTAGTCATTCTGAAACAAACATATGATTTGTACAGAGCAGGTCATGGACATCTGAAGCATGCTGCCACAGGAGTTCATGGAAAGAGGAAATATTTTTAGGTTCAAAAAGGAGCTAGACAAATTTTTGGACAGCAAAGAATCTAGAAATTCAATAATTTTCTCTTCTGATCTTCTTTGCTTTTTGTATTTATGAAGACATGAACTGACACTTATGGAGAAGTGTTGAAATTTTTGTTAAAGAAAAATGAAAGGAAAATGTTTGAGAAAGTCTTGAGTTCAAAGTTTAAAAACTCTTGCCATAAGGAAATCCTGCTCTCTAACTCATTACCGGCTTAGAAAAGTTTCTTCATGCCTCACACTTTCTAAGGAAATCCACTGGCAAAATGTTTAGAAAGTTATATTGTAGGCTTTTGATACATTCTTTATAGAACATTTTAATAAATTTGGACTTAATATATATTTATTTCAATAAAATAGCTCAACCGACCTGAATCAAGTTAGTTTTAACTTATTCTCTCTGTTAACAATGTTTAATTTAAAGGATTTTAAAATTTCAGCAACTCCCAATACTCAGAGTTAAAAGTCCAAAGCTCAAAATTAGAAATATGTTTCCCTTGGCTCTGAAAGATGAATGCTTCAATAAAGGAGAAAGGACTGTGAATATCTGAAAAACATAAAAATTCCATTTTATATTAGAGGAACCTTAAATAAATTGTAGAGAATAAAATGTCAAAACATCTTTGTATCTGCAGTCAAAATACGAAGTTGTTGAGCTTATACTTATACAAAGAATGCTTACACAGTGAAAAACCTATGAAATTATCATTAGACAATTTAAAATATTTATTTATATTCTGCAATTTGTGAGCTACTAAAGGGGATGGAGGTTCTATGATGTGTTGATCTATTTTTAGAGAAATGTCCCTTTTTGTAACAAAATGAAAGCTGAGATTCTACTCATGCTACCTATTTACATTACTGTAAAATTACTTGAGGATTCATGACAGATCTTTTTTCTTTTCTACACAGAGATTTTTTCAAAATGAAATTCAAATTGAATTGAAAGGCAATTTATGTTTCCTCATCTATATAAGTACCTTTGATCCAAGTAGAATGTCTTTGTTAGTAGATGAATTGTAAAATACTTTCCTCCAAGGCTCTTCGTCAATTTGTGCTCCCCCTAGTTTTCAGACCATCCAAGTTCTTATGACCTTTTAATGATCTTTAATTTCTTTCTCTAACTAATCATGTAGGAGTTTCAATGTTGTCAAAAGAAAAAAAAAACAGACAAAAACCCTACTTACTTTCAATCTTTTTATTTTTCAGAGAAGAGAAATGTCAAGCTGTGTTCTTTGAATACAGCTACTCCCTTATTACAGCTAAGAGTTGTGCAGATACTTAACTGTCTACAGATGCCTTTAGAAAAAACATTGTTAATCACAGAGCGTTTTGCCATGCACAGATTTTCTTGTGCTATTATGAATATCAAAGTGACCTTCTCACAGGAGAGATATTCTGCATTTTTATTAACTACGGACAGGGGAGTATCTTGTCAGTAAAATACTTCATCCTGTGCCTACTGACAGATATTTTTCCACTTTCTTTTAGCACTACATTTGAAATATTGATCCTTCTCTACCTCTGGCCTACTTAAATCCACTCCATTTTCTGTCTGTCTCCTGATCTCTGTTTTCTTCTCCATTTTCTACCCTATAATTCTAAATCTGTCTTGTCTATTCTCTTTCTCTATCCTCTATTTTTGGGTTTTGGGGGTTTTGTTTGTTTGTTTGTTTTTTAAATTTATGAACCCAGCTTGCCACACCTGACAAAGTATGAACTTGCTGTTCCCAGAACTCACCACAGATCATATAGCACACCAAATAAAAATGACTGTACAAATGTCCTTATAAGAAAATGGTTTATTCCAGAAATGTAATTCATGAAAGAATGCTGCATTTTTGGTAGGCCACAGATGAAGAGATTGAGAGATTCCTCAAGATTATTGTCACTAACAATGCAAAATGTATTTTTTTTAATTTTTCATCTGGACCTTTTTTTTATTTATTTAGTAACTGATGCAGAGCTTGATGACTAATGGTGACTGTAATTTTAGTTGCTAAGAGGACTCCAATTGCATACAGAAGTATTTTTTACATACATAATCCTTAACTCAAGGCAAGGCTGACAGATTTGAGGATGCTGGACTATACAATATTCAGAAGTGTATTCAAAAATTAACAAGATCTTTAAAAATTTTTAAAGCTTCGAATGCTCCAAGAAACTCATACCTTAAACTGATTAAGTCTATTCATTATTTTAACTGCAAGCCCTGAAACATCTTTGCAATAAAAGGTCCCTTATTGCATGAGGACAAAAGGCTCTCCTTAATGTCCAAGAGAAGCTTTCTTTAACCTTTCATGTCCTTTTTTTGGTTACTAGTCATAGCAACCAAAAGTAATAATTAATTTCATAGAAACTTCTGGTGATAAACTTGGAATTGAAAAATAACTGTAGTGGGAAGAGAGTTCTCAGAAGGTTATCTAATCCAACCTCATTCCACAAACCAGGGTCATCACCTACACCAGAATGCTCACCATGTCCCATTGGATTTTAAATATAACCAATTATAAACTGAACATTGCTCACCCAGTTCTCTTATGATTTCCTCACTGTGAAGAGAAATTTTCCTAAGCAACCATATTACCAAGAAGAAAGCTTTACTCATAAAGTTACAACAAGCATGTGGACATCTCTAAAATCAGGTTTGACATTAAGGCCTGAAAACAGTTGGAACAGAGATTATCTGCATTGTAGGCTCATTGTACCACCTTGAGGCAAATAGTAAGATGTAGATGTAGTTCCACTTGTGTTATGACATAGCTAACAGAGATAAAAGTGAAGAGAAAACATGTCCTGGATTGATCCAAACTTATTCAAATCACATGGAATATTTCTATTGAATTTAGTGGTCATCAAAAAGGCTTTGAACTGCTAATATATTTTTTCTGGATTTTTTTCATTATATTGATTATTATAAGAACAATGTTTTTTCATTATTCATAGTTGTGTTGTCTTGAGGGATTCACCGGAATTAAAAAGTTAAAGATTTCTGGGAATTATTTTGTGCTGCTGTTGACTGTCCATTAAATTTTTCCAAGTGCTTGTCGTATTTAACTGTATGGAATTGCTTAATTACTTGAATAGAAAATAATGAAAGTTAGTCTTTCCCATTTACCACTGTTTTATTTGCAGAATGAATCACACAGCTATTTACATGACTGGAAAATATTCTTTCAGTGAATTGCTCGCAGCTTGTTACTAAAGTACTAAAAATCAATTAAAAGTTTTAAAGAGTAATTTGTTTGTCAAGATCCTTTTTCAGATACAGATTGCAACATTAATTGCTTGTAGCACATGTCACTTTCAGTAGAGATGCCAGCAGTGGCTGGAAAACTTTTTATAAGCTTTATGAAAGCAAATTTAATTTGATACTAGAACTGAACATGAAAATCCTCTTTCTCAATAGTAAGGATTTTTTAAGCTATGCATGTGTGCACTCTTTAATCTTCATTTCAACAACCGCACAAAGTGGTTTCTTTCCATACCAGAGCTTTTTCTCATCATCAGATAAAATCTCTTTTAAAATGAAATTCTGTGCTGCCGTTTCAGCTTCGGGGCTAATGAACAAAACTGAACTCCTTGCACTGAAGCCTTGGCAGTTCAAATAGATCCAAATTTTTGTAATTTGGGTACCATGTACTTAGATGATCAGCTTTCCAGTAAATATACCTTTGTTTCATAAGAGTGGAATTAGTGAAACCTTCTCCATCAGCATTAGACTTCCAAAAGCTCAGCTAAATATACTGACAAAATCTCCTTTTGTATCTGTGAAATGAAATACTTGTTTTCAATCAGTTACTTTGCTTCTACTTAAAATTTTAAGGCTTTCCTTTCAGCTAGCCTGTTCACCCATTCTCAATCTGTCATAATGGGACTTTTACATTGCTTCAACCTTCTATTTTCATTTCCATACAACAATACTAAGTATTTCTTTATCATGGAAATTGAACTGTCCAGAGTTATTCATGGGATCTTACCCTTTTAATTCCAGATGTTTTGTACTTCCTCCATGGGTACAGGACCATTGCATCACACATCAGACTAATTAGGTTTGCATTTACCTGTTCACAAGATTTTTCAAAAGAAATTTGATAAAATCTGTTGAAAGGAATTCTAACAGATATATTAGAAGGAAAGAAAATTCACTCTTCCTCCATTTTTGGGCTTTTTAAAATTAAAAATAAACAGAAAATAATTCACATTTAGATTTCACAACTTAATTTATTTGAATTATTCTATTCTAAGATAATGATTTAATCATCTAAAAATAATCATTTAATAAAAAGATAAGATTAATATGAACTTCCCACTGATTTTTTTTTGTTTCTTAGTAAGATGTAGTACATTTCCTCAGTGTATACATTTATTTTTCTTCTATCTTATTGCTTTGTAAATTGACTAAGATGGTTCACAGGCTTATCTTTCAGATTACAAAATTTGACATTAAGTGAAGAAAAAAAGAAAAAAATCCACAAGATAAAAGTTTTCGAGCTGCTTGAGGTTTTTTTTTTTAATAGGAAAATTCTTCATATACTTCACTAGTTGAGGATAGATTAGGTAAACAAAAATGAAAATAAAACCACAGAGATCCAAATTGCTGTACTGAATCTTCACCTTTTTAGCAGGGTTTTACCAAGCTTATGAATCTGTAAAATTTACATTCATTAACCTGTACTGACTGTGCTGTACTGCAAAGCAGAATAATTACAGATTTAAATTTCTATATTAAAGAACTTGGGAACAAATCTGCTACCAAAGCTGTATACTTGTTTTTAGAATCTGTATGCTTGAGAATCTGCACAGTGTCCCACTGTCTTCCCTTTTCTCCTCTCATATAGATGCCCAAATTTATCTTTGGCTTTAATTTATTATAAGGCCTTGTCTTGCATTTGTATTTTGTTTTATCTAATAGTGATTTATTTACAAGAATCTTCTGTAAACAATGTATGGTGGTACACACTCTAGTGATAGTGCATACCCTCATCTGGCTAAGATGAGCTAATTTCAAGTTGGAGGTTCTAATTTCAGGTATGGGTTCATCCATAAATGTTTTCCTGGATGGGTGGCAGATATATGTGCTTTTGAGTATCTTGTAGATTGAGAACCTACACTTCTAATGGTTTCCTTTCTGTTTTGTTTTGAAGGTATAAGAGACACGTTTAAAGATAGTGTATCAAGGACTGAATGTAATTTTTAAATTGGTTTTGCACATATGTGTATGTAATAACAGAAAGTATGATTAACTGCTTGTCTATGCATTTGATATTTGAGCTCAACTTAGCTAGAGGAAACTGAAAACACCTTATTTTATTAGATGTAAAAGTTATTCTGAAGTGAAAAAGACATTCAACAACAATCTCAACCCACTGCTGAGAAAGTTTTGCTATAGTTTTTCAAGAAAGTACAGCAGGATTTATGATGTTTGAGAGGTCTCAGTTTAAGGATTAGGGGCTACAGTTTCGTGTAGAGTCACTTTAAAGCAGAATTTGTGTAGAGTTTGTAACTGAAGTCACCTGAATGATAGTATGAAAATCATAGAAGAATATAATTTTGCCTCATCAGTGTCTTGATATATGATACTGTTGAAGTTGCTCAAAATTAAATGCCTCATTTGACTAGATGGTGACAAATAGTGTACTGGTTGCTGCTGCAGCTACATTTTGCTAAATCATTCTTTTCCTACTGTCAGGCACTCTGTTATCACTTAAACATTTATTATTTGTCATAGGAGAGCATCTGCTGTCTATATTAAAACTTTTAAAAGTCACAAAGCAAAAACCAAAAACAAAAATGAAAACAAACAAAAAAACAAACCCAAAAAACAAGCAAAAAAACCCCCAAAAAATAAATATAAACCTGACAAGAAAAAAAGGAAACCCACAAAAATCCCAGGACTTTATAGGGCTCTTCACATTCCAAGAAAGCCAGATTTGTGGGCTTCACATTCAAGACTGATGCAAAAGAAGTTTAATGGGCAGTGAAATGTCCACATGCACCATGTAAAACCTACAGAAATATAAAGAGAAATAACTTAATTAATTTCTAAGCACCATGGAAAAAAAATCTTATTATCTCTGAGTAATGGATAGTATGCCTCTGGTGCGTCAATTTTGTAATCTGAATAGCAGCAGTGATAACTTTTAATGTCTGACACATGAGGCTACACTGTTAATATACTTTCTAAGAAAATTATTTACTAGGAGCTCACCTCTGAAGTCTTCATAAGATGATGCTGATTACTATTATTTTACTGGTGGCAATTTAATGCTGACAATTAAAAGGGAACGGTGATTGTATGGTTAGATTAATTCTGTATTTGAGATGCGAAGACAAAATTTTTGTAACTTTGTAATAGGACTTTTGCAATTGTCACATTTTGTAATGTGGCTAAAGGACAGACACACTTGCAGGGAAACATTCAGACAAATTTTGAACCCTCATGATTGTCAGCTTTCCTGGAAATACAGAAATATTCAATGGAAGAAGGGTTACCTCCTGTTCTAGATATTTTCTTTAAAGGATTTTTTTAAAAAAAGTATTTTCTTTATCTTTCTCTCAAATTAAGAATCCAAGAACTGTTTTGCACCACACTAACAAATCTTATTGATAGGTTGAATGTGCTCTGACACATTAAAAAACCTCAAAAAGTAATAAGAAATCAATATTTAAATGAAAAAATTTTGGGATGTTTTGTTTGTTTAGTTTGTTTTTTTTTCTTCTTCTCTGTTTAAAAATGAGATGGAAGAGTAGTGCATTTCTATAACTTCAAAGACATTAGGAGACAAGTTTGAAATGGTTCCATGTCTTTTTTAAACTTAGTTATTTATATCTTAGAAAACTGGCACTCTCCACTTCTTCATAGTATTGACTCTGTAGCAGCAACATCTGAAATGGTTATATTTAATAAAATTCATTATCAGAATTATAAATTAGGTTCCATCATGCTCAAGTTTTCATATTCAGGACTTCAGGCTAGGAGTGACAAATCCGCCTTTCATCCTTTCATTATTCTGCTTTATCCTGCCATCAGCTTGTGTTCTTACGCCTTATTTCCTACAGCAATTCAATTCTTCTCTTGCTCTTATTGTCTTTTTCTCTCCATTGTTATTTTTCAAACTATAAAACCATTCCACTGTAAGCATTTAAGTATAAAATAGCAAATTCTTAGAGGATCACGGACATGGACTTATGAAGAATTGCTAAAACATGTTCTGGTACCAAAAACTGCAAATGTGCAATAGCTGTAGAGCTACACAAGCTACACTGTTTAGGGCAGAATCGAAGTATTTCATCCTGAGATGAAACTTCATCTTCCTAGAAAAGTTGTATCATTTTCTAAATAATTCTCTGCTACCATTAGGTGAGGATATCACAAGCAAGAGCTTTCCCACAGATGAGGCAGCTCATCTGCAGGTGTGCTCTGCTACGTGCCTGTGGGAACTCAGCTTATCAACCTGCTGATACAGAACTGCTTATCTGAGATGTGCACAAAGGCTTAAACTAAACACATTTTAGGCATTTGTCATTTGACATCTTAAGTTTTGCAATCTCAATTATATTGCAGTATTAATATTTTATGCAATATTTTAATGTGATACAACATATCTGATACAATACTCAGTTATTCAGTGAAAAGTTCAGCTTAATGACGTTATACTTTCTGCAAAGTCAGTGAACCAAAGCACCATTATTTTTATCGAGTCCCCAAATATAATTTATGCTCAAATTTGATAGATACCGGTGAAATCACCTGAATCTATTTTATTACTGGATGTACTTGGTTCTTACTTCCCCCAAGTAGAAATAATCTATAAATAAATCTCTAATAATCTCTAAATAAATGTTACAATGCAGCAAATCTCTGCATTCAAAGATTTGAAAACTAAATCAGGAAAGAATAACTCCTTTGTACTTCACAGTTCTGAAAGGAAACTCTTCTCAACAACTGCGCTGCACTGATAGTGATCTATACTTTATACATTATTTGGATTAAAAATCTT
The DNA here is from genome assembly GCF_001522545.3 of Parus major. Taxonomy (NCBI): domain Eukaryota; kingdom Metazoa; phylum Chordata; class Aves; order Passeriformes; family Paridae; genus Parus; species Parus major. The sequence continues at coordinate 54,788,922 of NC_031770.1, read as the reverse complement.
TTAATGCTCCAGACAACTTTCAGTTTTAAAAACCCAGTACAAAGGGAAAGGACTTTCTCAAGGTTTTTCCCAGCCAAGAATCTTATTTGGTAGTACAGCGACCTAGTAAATTTGAAAACTTATCTATGACGCATCTGTTAAAAAAGATTTCTTGACTGAAGCATCATGAGCACACAGCAGTCTTTACTAATCTTCATGGTCCTGTTTCTTAAGAATATATTTCTAAAAATTAATGTCCTAGAGCAACTGGACTTCCTCAAGCAGCACACTAAAGTCAGGCAAAGACCATGACATAAAGGTTTATAAAGCCTGAGATAGCAAACCTCCTCTTTTCTGACAGTAAAGGTACTGACAAATGACTTATAAAAATCTTCAGTCTGAGGAGCAGACACAGGTAAAGAGGGCAGCAGAAGCCACTCTGCACCGTCTCTAAAGCAGCATAGACAGGCCAAAGCCACAGTTCAGATCCACGTCTGCAACATTGTTGTGAGAGTTTCAAAAAGAAAAATTTCAGTAAAAATCCAGTGGTTAATGAACATGAATGCAAAGCTTTTTATGTCCACTTCTCTGTTAGCTTTCCTTGGCACTGGGAGTGGGAGCACAAATAAGAAGCATCTTCTTTCTGTCAGTGATTCACCAGTTCTTATGGCAACCCCATTATCAGCATTTTCTAGGGCTTTTGTAGAAGACCACAGATATATTGCCCCATGTCCCTGAGCACAGCAGTGAAAAGAAGCTTTGTGAATAGGATTATTTATCCAAAGTGAGTTGGCTCCTACCCAAATGACGGCTTTCTGTGGGTTAAGCTTTGCTACAGGATATCTAGAACTTCTACATAAATATCTTTTTTAACTCCAAATCAGTGGCCTCATTACTTGAAGGATAAGTCAGACTACCTATTAATACCTGCTAGTAATTTGTGCAGTAAAATCCAGATGGATTATTTGCTTTGATTTGGCTTAAAAAATAAACATAGGAAATAGGACCGTTCTGGATGGGTTGATAGAACCCAAATAATCAAATAAACACACTGATTATTCTCAGAACATTTGTTTTAGAATGGGTGTCATGATTTTGAAAATACACTGTAATTATTGTGTAGATAGACCCTACCTGGGCTTTGCAGTAGAATTATTTTACCATTTTCAAGAAGTTACAAGTAGTAGAAGAACTTTTTTAACTAAGCTACTAACAGATTAGCAGCAAATTCTCTATCTTTATTTCATGTTTTTAACCCTCCTTTTGAGAGAGTTTCCCCTAAGGTGTGTTTTTGGAGCCTAAACAAAGAAGTCATGAATGGTGAAGGATTCAGACAGCTTACAGGAATTGATCACTTTTTTAACGACACGCTGGGATATCCAGGCTGCGTTACCACATTTCTTGAAGGTTGTAACGCAATGTAACAACTTGAATGCTGTTCAAATGTGATAATTTGATACTAATACTACTCGTACATTTACAAATTTGTGACTATCCTCAGTTACCCCTCACCTGAAGACACACAGCAGAGTGAAAAGCCTATTAGGTCCTTAATGGTTCCTCTCAATTCCTAATAGTTTTGATATAAATTTAGCACTGTTGGTGGCTGATTGACTGCTGTTATGTCTCACTGTGTTTAATAGTGGATTTTCCTGGATAAATAATTTCAAAAGATGGCTTTCAGCTGGCACTAAAATCCACCTGGCACATTCTGAGCAACAGACTGGCAAAATGCTGACAAAAAAAAATATGCCATCAGTGAGATGAACAGTAGGAAAAACATATATATCTCTGGTCAGGCTTTTCAAAAATTACTTATTCTCCTATTATTACAAATACATGCACCAATATTGTTCAAAGGAGAGGGGTAAAAAAGGAACACCATTTAACAAAAAATACATTTAAGGGGGAAAAAGGAAAACACCGCATTCTGTTTAAATCTGTCCTCCATTATGTTCTTCTGAACACTCATTAGTTCCAGTGGCAAATAGCCTTGAAACACATGAAAAATGCCCTCTGCTGGGATTCCTAAAAAAATGTTGACAACAGATAAGCAGTGCTCTCTGCACAGTGAACTGTGAGAGCAATAACTGCCCAAGTTATTCATCTGCTGCTGCCTGTTTCTTGTCTTGTGACTGGGCTGCAAACTTTCTGGAGCAGGGCTAATTTATATGTTGTGCCTCAATTTAATGCTAACAATTTCTGTTGCTGGTCTAGACCTAATGTCTCTAGTTTGCTGGACTAACATAAATAATCATTGCCTAATTAATAATTACCTCAAAGAAAATCTGCCTTTTTCCTATGCCAGTGGGAGAGATGTATCTCAACAAAAGTAAAAACAGATTAAGTCAGAAGCAGAGTCACAGAGAAGTAGTAACTCAAATATGCAGTGTTAATGCAACAATAAAAACCAGAACTGAATGGACAAGCCTGTTTTTAAATATCAATTATTTCAAACTCAAGTACATAGAAATTTTCTGAATAGACCTCTTCCTTCCACTGTCCCAGTTACTCTGTCCCCATTCCCACTTAAAGGGGAGAGTAAAAAGCAAAAGAAGCGTTCATGTAATTAACATTAAATTCCTATCTCTTTTTCCATATCCAAAAAGATGTGCATTTTAAAACCAGTACTTTAAATAAAGCAAGCCCATATTTTGTTCAGTTACTCTTTAACCTCACTTGGAGGAGGCATTCTTCTGCCTGTATTCAAAAAGACATGGAGACTGAGTCATCCTGCTTCTTTTTTCATCTGTTAAGCCCAAATAGAGCAGGATAGATTTCATTGCCCTCAGCATGCCCTCATAACACTTCAGCTTTACATTAGGACTGTGATTATAATCAGATCTCATTCTTCAGGGCTTTAGCTGATCAGCTGTAAGAGTCAAGGCCATAATTTGACTTGCAAATTCTCCTCTTCCTCTACACATGCATCTTTTCTTTTGAAGGACTTGCAATTGACTGCAGCTGGCTTTTGAGTGAGGGGTATCCATCCTTGGTGTGGCACAGTGCTTGAAGGTGCTTGACTGATGTGTCTGATTAGGCACTCAAAGTCATTTTGATAACACTGTTTAGGATCAGGAAGGAACTATTAAAAAACAGAAACCAAACCAACACAAAAACTCCATGGGGTTATTTATTCAAGGTTGATCAAATAGATTTATTTTGGCAGATTAAAATGTCACTAGATGAGCATTTATATAATTGATATGATGCCACAGCATTTATGGAAGAACTTGATTAGAAGTTTTCCAGTTTAGCTTCTTTTTTTCGTGAAATGTTCTGTTTATTTTCTTAAGTAACATTAAAATAGACAGCATCTGAACTTATTATTATTTGCTTTGTGCTCAGGTTTTCTGAGTGCTATGTGACCAGGCTACCCACTGAATTGTGCTTCATGAAATAGGCTCATGCTTATCTTGATGAGGTACTCAGCTGTGCTTCTCTGCTGGTGCTCTGAAATGCAGAAACTCTTCTGTGGCTGGTGTTAAGGTCTCTCTTTTTAACTGTAGGTACAGATAGATTTTTGAGTGAGGTCAAAAATGATCACATAAATTAAGTGGTTTTTACTAATCTGATATACGATAGTGAGTGAGTAGTAGTAGGCATTTAACGTGGTTTATTGTATGTTCTCAATGTTGTGGTCTCAGAAACGATCACACAGCAGCTCTTCCAAGCTTTCTGAGAATGGAGTTGGTGATAACAACTCCATGCTTTAGCTGCTCTATTTAGCTGCAGCACTATCTTTGGTGAAGAAATCTTTTTCATCCCTATGTCCTGTTAGAATTTCCAAAGAGGTGTTCCTGCTCTGAAAGCTCCAAACATTCCTCTCTATGTGCTTCCACTAGCACTCTACCAAAGTGCAGCAGAAAACCTATAGAACTAATTGCCTTCTGTCAGTGGGAGGAGGAAAAATAAAGGAGGGAAAGGGATACAAATTTCCTATATTTATTAGGAACAACTGTAGATATGCTACATTTCTAAAAAAGAAATGCTAAAAAGATACCAAAATCAAAAATATCTGTAGTGAATTTTTTGCCTGTTTATTTAATTAGATTACTGATCCAAAATTTATCTGCACAACTGAAAATGAAGGGGAAGAGAAGGCAGCTATCCTTTATGAAGAAACTAGGTTTCAACAAGAAAGAAGCTTCCTGGCTTGCTAAAGGCAAAAATGAGAGCTTGTACAAAGGACAGCGAGGGGGTTTGGATCCTGTTGGTAATTATAAACTCATAAATGCATGCTGAAAGTGGAGCAGCACTTGAAACTAAAATGAAGTCAGGACACCAGAAAGGATAGTTCTATTGAAATGCCCAGAGACAAAGCACATGAAGAGGTACCATGGAGATGCACAAATTATTGAATACAAGAGAAATTTAGAAAAGACTGGTCAATTAAATGCTGTTCTGTCCAGGATGATCCTGTATATTTTAATCTCAGTAAGGTGTCACAATCTCTTAGCCTTACTTATCTTATGGATGGTGTGCATTGGCAGAAGGGATTCTCAACAAAGTTAGAGTACAACAAAATAAAAGTCCTTCAGCAACAGAAATGGTAACATCCATATCAAATACATTTGGCAGAGCTTGCTTTCCTTATTATGAAATACAAAACTCTAGTGGAATCCATGGAAGGCAACCACGTAAGGGATTTCCCAGATAGGAAAACATAGAAATACAGAAGACTGCTCAAAATAATTAGGTTGAAAGACCATTATTGTCAATTTGAGAATATCAGTGGGAAAAAAACCTAAATATGTCTTTTCCACCTTAAGAAAATTTGTCTACTGACTAGAGTATTCAGCCAAATTTATAATGATGTTGGCACTTAATGGAATACAAAAGCACTTGGAATTTTAAACAGGATAAATAAAATGCAATGTGATTTCTAACAGATCTGGGCTTATTAGGGCTCTTAACCTATTCATGTGGGCTTTCTTTCAATGTCACTTTTTTTTACTGATGCAAACAGTTCTCAAAGCAGTTTTATTGTGTTAGAAATCCTGACAACTATATCTGACGTAAAATTGCTAATTTTAAAATAGCTGTTCTATTCTGAATTATAATTATATGTCTTGCAATATGTCTTCTAATCTGCAGTTGTGGTCTTTTATAGAAATAATTGCATCTGTTTAGCTATCTAAAAGCTCTTATACTAATAATTTTCCATTTTTCTTTCTTACCTTTAATATCTTTTTCGTGAACTTTCAGTTTAGGTGAACTCCAAGCAGCAAAACTTCAAGTTGTTGCTCACACCTGGCAGGCAATTCTCTCAAGACTGTCCACTGAGGGCTCTGCAGGGTCTGCACCAATCAGCTGAGATCTGAAGACAAAGAATGACTACACTGCATATGTCCCAATTGTACTAATTTAATAAGATTGCAGAATGATTCCAAAGTTTTGTAGACTTGTCCTTCTTATTAGTTATGTATGTGGGCTACATCTTACAGCTGGTTTTAGAAATTCCTGTCAAATTCTGACTGTTTCTGCTATTACACATAAATTAGGGATGCCTTAAAATTTTCTGCTGTTAAGGTTAAATGAATAAAATATCCAATGTTTGGCACCGGCTTTACCCAAGTGAAATCTGTGAAGAGTGATATTTAGGAAAGTCTCTTTGGATTCATTGCATGGTGCATTATTTTCATAAATAAATGGTCTGGTGTGAAGAATGTGCATGGCTTTTGAGTCATGAACCAGACCTTTATGTGTACACTCCAGAGGACTGCAAATGTTCTTCCACTGCTGCATTTTCCAAGCTCATGATTTTATCTTAAAACAGCAGATTTGGTTCTTGTCATCACAGAATCCATTACAGTTTATAGACTGAGATGATTTTCCTTATGGGTTCTCTTACTCTCTTATTAACATTGCCAAGACTATATTCAGTCTTTATTTATTATTATAATTAAACAGAATTTTGGGCTTTCCATTTCCATTTTTCACTTTGTTTACTTCCTATCAGTACTCAGTAGATGAGTGCATCTGTCTGCTTGAGCCATGGATACTCCCATCTGAATGCTTCTGTCCTCGTTACAGCTCTTACCTTTCTACAGCTCTTTTGCAGCCCAGGCTGCTCTGTCAGACCTGGGCAACAGACCCATCCTGGGAGAGGAGGGGAAAAATCTATAACAGGAGTTAGAGACTGCTACATGATGAAGAGCAGCTGAGATATGCCAGGGTATTAAAAGGGCTCAAGATACATTACATGGTCAATTGATTCAAATGCCAAGTGTTTCTTTATAAAACCAAAACATTTACATTGTCTGTAAGTGAAGTGAAGCAAGACTTGGACTGTCCTCTTCAATAAAATCCTTCTTTTTATTTCTTCGGAAAAAAACGACAAAACACACTCTCACCAAATACATATATTTCTAATAAATTTCTGTGTAATTTGTAGTAGATTTTGCCTTTGAATTTTTATGGCTGATATGGGGGTTTTTAAATTAATTTTACCAGGTTTTTTTTTCTACATATTGTTACAAAACATGTTTGCATGTTCTAAATTCAAGACCTTCCAACCTCAAAAGAAACCAAAAAATCCCCAAATAACTCCTTGTCTTTATTCTTTCAGAAATGTAGTCTTAAAAATCACTAAATAATGCATTACTTTGATTATGTATTTTGCTGCAAAGTGACATACATTTAAGTCATTTTTGTCTTTCAGACATAATGTTTTGCAGCCATCCTGTGAGCTTTTATTCTGACACTGCACATCTTAAATGAGCTAGTCAGGTTTTTTTCCAAGTTTATTAACTAAATTCCCACGTTTCACTAAATTGCATGTTTATCTCTTTTTTCCTAATTCAGAAAGTCCTGTCAAAACTGATTATCAGAATGATGAGCAGTGTCTATACCACAAGCTACTAACAGAATTCAGAAGTCATCTCAAAGACTTTTTTCTTTTCCCAAAAGCCAGTTTTACGTTTATTCTTTTGAAGAAGCGTGAATAATGGCTGTTGTGTTTAGCATGCAGACCAATGAAATGTCACTTCCTTTGGGCTAATGATTTCCTCCACATGAAGTGAGTGGTATCAGTGTCTTTATTGGTGCTTACAAAATACTATTATTGGTAACTAGAAAAGAATGTATCTGACTGCACACACAGAATTATTATGATTTATTAATACAAGGTTTTTTTCCTTATTAACTTTAAAATCCAGCTAGTTTGAGTGACCTTTATATCATGTTCTGTGCAAAATGCATAAAAGTAATGACAAGTTGAGTATAAGCCAGTAAATATAACCCATATGGCACTGCTCACAAAGTTGAGTGAATGTTTCCATTTCTTCAGCAGATGTGTTACTGCATTGCCCAACAGTCACAGGCAGCAGTAAACAGCAGTGAGAAGTGCAAATTTTTCTCCTAATCTTGCTGATCTTCAGCTGGAAAATGGCACAATGGAAATTTTCATATATTTTCATATTGGCTGAATGCCTGGTTATGTTAATTCTATGCTCAATACTTCAGAAACAGCCTAGGAACTATTAGTTTTAAATACTGTTTTGATGACCACATGGACTCTGGAAAAATATCCTTAAAATGGGAGTAAGCATATCTGTCGCCTTGAAAACTCAGCTTCTGAGCTTGCTAACACAGTTTTCTAAGGACTTTCCCAGGACAGTAACTGTAAACATAGATATGTGTACATTCTTTCTGTTACACGTCTTGTGATGGGCATCTCTCATGACCAGTGCAGTGAGAAAGTGTTATCCTGACCATCCAATCCCTGGCCATGGTAAGAAGCCTATAAATCCTGGGAGGCAAAATAAACTCTGCTCTTCTTTTCACCACACCTCGACCTGTGTCCGCGTGATCTATTCATCTTTAGCGGTAACACGTATCTGTATGGGTACAGATGCAGTGGTCTCCCAAGGAGAGCCTGACACTGTGTTACCTGAGGAAAGAGCATGTAACCAGTCCCAGGATCCCTACTCTTCCTAAATGCTATTCTCATCTTGGCTTTTCTGAAACGTCCCAGTGGCCTTGGCCAGCAAAGACGCTTAAACACAGGGCATGGCCTGTATCAGATTCAAACTCTGTTCTTAAAAGCAGCATAGATGTCATGACACTACTAGATTAGAATGACTTGAACCAAATCCTCAAACATGTCTCAGGAGCTCAAGCTCAAACCCACACCGCTGTTCTTCCTTGCATGCCCATCTCCCACAGTGAGCAACCTCAGAATCTGCCTGTGCCAGCCTGCTCAGCTGCAAACCATATGTTCTGCATCAGTGGGATCTCCCCACTCACTTTGCTCAGATGGCACTCCAGAAGACACCTTGCTCTCATCTAAATTCTTTGGACAATCCTAATTTTTGGGAGGAGCTCCTTTGGACATCTCTAAGCTGTACAGTGCTCACCACACCAGGGACTTGTGCTGCAGGAGACTTCTCCAGCCAGACTCAGGAAAGAAGGACTCTTCTGTGGGGATTGAGCAGGATGACAGAGGCTTTGACTTAAGGCTGTGGGAAAAACCCCCTTAGTCATGAAATATTACCTGCATTGCCCCCTGGGAGATATTATGTTAATATTACTAGAAAGTTCTTTGTTTCTTCTATTGTTACTGGTTTACATTTGTCACAGATATTTGCATATTCCTAATCTTCACTCCTGGTGGGTACCTTTCCTTCAGACTCCACCCCTACCTTACTTTTATATAAATTACTGTAACTCCCTGGCCCTTGCTTTTCTGGTGCACCAGTTGTTGTTGCAGTTTGTTATTTTCTCCTTATTAAAGTCCTTTTGTTTCACGTCACTGGATCATGCCCTCTCCTCATTTTAACTCACCACCAAGGAACCTTCACCCTGTCATGCCGAGGTGACAGCAAACTGGGTGTCTAATCTGGGCCCAGGCCACTATATTCTTCCTAGACAAGAAAAAAAGGATAAACCTTTTACAGTCTGCTGAATCCTTTCTTTCTTATCCTTTGAACTGCCACAGCTTCCTGGGGTTTTTTTCTGTTGCCCAGGACCAGGATGGCCACTAAAATAAGACAGCAGAGAGAAACGAGAAAACACATCTTGAAAGATGGTCCTTCCTCACAGCTCACAAGCATGTAAGCTGTCCTGCCTGACCTCAGCCTGAGATTTATATCTGTATCATTTTTGCAGCTAACTCCAGGCACTCAAGAAATTTGCTGTACAGTAGAAGAGGCTCAGCCCTAACTTTGCATTCACTTCTGAGAAGTTTTATAAAATGTGCTTCCTCATAAATTAGTTAATATTTTTGGGGCAAAAATCATACACGGATGTTTCATAGATAGCAAGATGTCCACAAGAGTGAAAAAAACCCCAACAATAGCAAGTTTCTTTGATGTATGGATAAAAATATGATGTATTTCATATGAATTCATCTTTAAATTATGCTGAAACCTTTACATTATGCAATATTCCTGATAAGAGCACCAAACTGGGATTAGGCAGGCTCATCCCCACCATCTGCCACTATCTCTTCAGCTCATGTGCTCTGAAATAAGTTTTGATGTTTCAACCAGGATGAACCTGCAGGAGTTTTTCTACTGATTTCAGCCAAAATTATGTAGGGCTGCTACTGAAGGAAAAAACATGAGGAGTCTTGGTCTCTCAGTCAGCTGCTGCTCTACATAAAAGCCAAGACAAGTACCACTGGGACATGGTTGTAAAAGATGACAGAGGCAGAGACTGATCTGAGTATACCACAGGGAGAGATGAAGGAAGTTAATTATTGCACTTCCCTGTGACATATTGAATAATTCAAATTAGCAAATAACCTCCACTTCTATGGTCATGAGCTGCTGAAAGACTGACCACATTCCACTATAGTACATTGAAGAGATCAAAAGAGCCTTTTATTAAATCCCAGGGTTATGTCTCTTGAGTTCTTTATATTCTTTACTACTGCTCCACTACTACTACTGTGACAAAAGACTGTTTTCCTAAATTATTTTTCTGCTCTAGATTGGGCTCAGAGTTGGCATGAGAGGCCTGGTAGCAAAACTTACCAGAGAATCCAAGTATCAATCTTCATCCCTCATGTCATTAGCCTTCTGATAGCATTTCAATATGTGGAAGTGTACTAAAGTAGTAAAAAGAATTCTGTCAAAGTGTATATGTCTTAGAAGTTTTTGTCTCATGTTCTTGATATCCAAATTTCAAATCTTACTTTTTATAGTGAAAATCATGTATTTCTTTATGAAGATCATGTTATTATTGGAACTGCTCCTACAAAAAGCCTGGTTGGAAGGAGTACATTGTCTGAGTCATCCAATAACAAGTAGTAAACAAGAACAGACAAGGAATTACTTCAAATTAAAGCAGTAGACTAATTTGTTGATATGTTCTTCCTGGTTCTGACATCTTCCTCAAAAGAGTAACTATTTTAAAGCTGTTTCAAACCCAAGTCAGTCTTAAACCCTTTTTGTTGGAGGAAGCTACTACAAGTTCTGAGAAACATTAGAATGCACCATTGCAATACATAACAGAACTGTGAGTTTATGTAATTTACCTCAGTGAAGGAAATCTGCTTTTCTAGACTTCTTTTAGTTATAATACTCAGGATCACATTAATGGCAGGGCAGCTAGCACTGCCTAGTCTCATTTCTCACTCATTACTTCAGAAAGATCCTGTTTTCAGTGGGATAGGTCTTTTCTAAAATTGAACCATTTCTACTAAAATTCTATGCCAGAAGACTGTCTCAGCATGAATTGATAATTATCATAAAGTAGTGCTGATGACAGTAATTTCAACCAATATTCTTCATAAGGAAGATGAAAAAGCTGTATCTCCATTTTAAAATTTTGGCTCTTTGGGGGTTTTGTGTTGTTTGGTTTTGGTTTTGGTTTTTAGGGCTTAGTGGTTTGGGTTTTGTGCATATGTGTGTGCGTGTGGTTTTTGGGTTTTGTTTGGTTTTTTGGTTGGTTTGGTTTTTTGGGTGTTTTTTGTTTGTTTATGCTTTTATGTTTGTTTTGGTTTTTTGTTTTGCTATATTTCTGGTCTAGTTGAAGAGACTTCATTTTGGAACAGGAATTGAAATTAGGCAGAAAAACCTCTAGAATTATATAGCTTGTGAAGGCTTAATGGAACTTTGACTGCATTTGGCCAGACTTAAGACCCCTAACAAACTGCAGTTTTGATTAGTAGCTGTGAACATTTTGTGGTGCAATTATGCATAAAAAAGCAAAAGCTAATTTCTAATTAGTACTCTTTTTTTGCCTTTGGGCTGTGTATAAATGGAGAACTTGGGAATGTAGGAATGCTTGTGGCGTTGGATACATGCGCTGTGACTCCAGGGCAAGAACTCTGCATACACCTGTACAAGAAGAACTTCCTGGTGTGTAGTGCTAAAAAACAGCACTGGAGTCCTCGTGAACAGCCATCAAAATCATATAAATACCTTTTGGAAACATTCATCAGAGAAGAAAAAATACTTATTGGATCAGTGCTCCCTTGGTGTGTCCTGGGGGAGGATTTGACTTGACTTTAACTTTTTTTTTGTGTGGTGACATTTAGCAGTTATACTGTTTTTTTTATTTTGGTTGAGTTTTTGGTTGTGTTGGGATTTTTTATTCCTTTTGTTAGCGACTTTGTGTTTGTTTGCTTGGGTTTTTTGTTTTGTTTTGTTTTTTTAAAAATAGCCTCACTCCTCCAGGTGATTATTTATCAGATCACATAGCAATACTTAAGTATTCATATGCTGCCAGCTGTGGAAATTTGTCTGCTTTACCTGTTTTGTTGCTCTTTACCAGTTTATTTGACATTGCCATATGTCAGGAAAATTTCCTGAAGACTTGAAAATTTGTTTATGCAGTGTTTGAAACTCAATGTGTATATAATTTCCATTGCTACTTGTATTCAGAACAATAAGCCTATTTTTTAATTCATTAGAAGCTTGTGGATAATTCCAAGACAAACTTTGCAAAGAAAGAGAATTAGTTTAGCCAAAAAATACTGTCTCTCGAATGTGTGCTTTGTCCTTCAATGTAAACAATAGAAAGAAAAAGCCTAATTGGCTAATATTCTAGGTGAATATTTCAAAGGTTACTTTCATTTATATTGCATCTTTTTACAGACATGAGCCATGAAATATATGTAAAAGATCTGCATTATAATACAATTACCCTCAAAAATTTAGCACTGCTATAGATAGGAGCAGAACATCTCATGTCTTCCACACAATAGAGTTAAAAAACCAAACTAGTGCAGTTTTAAAAGGAAGGAAAATGTGGGAGGAAATTCAAACTGAGGAAAAATACATCTATCTATGTACTTTTTGATTTAAAAACATCACTTTAGAGCTTTAATGGGATTTGAGGGACTATTATTCCAAAATATACTGTCACAAATTTATACTTTCATTTTTTAATTTACCAGCTATTGAACTCATGGTAACTTTAAAACATTAATGAAGCACACATTATATACAAAACTTGGTAGAAACTGTTACCTCTATATTTCAGATGATGGAATGGAGGTTAGATATACCCAAAGTGATCATCTTTGGACATGGACAGGGACACCTTCCCCCAGACCAGTTTTCTCAGAGCCCCACCTGGAACACTTCCAGGGATGGGACATCCCCTGTGTCTCTGGGCAACCTCTTCCAGTGCCTCACCATTGTCACCATAAACAATTTCTTCCTAATATGTAATCTAAACCTGTTCTCTTTCAGTTTGAATCCATTTCCCTTTGTCCTGTACATTCTTTTGTAAAAAGTCCTTCTCCAGCTTTATTGTAGGCTCTCTTCTGATACTGGAAGGCTGCTCTAAGGCCTGCCCACAATCTTTTAATTTCCAGGCTGAACAACTTCTTCATAGGAGAGGTGCTCCAGTCCTCTGATTAATTTAGTGATCCTCCTCTGGACTCATTCAATCAGGTCCACATCTCTCTTATGCTGGGGAACCCAGCGCTGGATGAAGCACTCTGAACAGGATCTCATGAGAGCAAAGGGGGAGAATCACCTCCGTCAGCCTGCTGGCCACACTGCTTTTGATGTGGCCCAGGGCACATTTGGCCTTCTGGGCTGCAAGTTGTTGATGCACATAATCTCTAAATATCATTAAATCAGTCAGTATTTATATTTAATATACAATAAGAATGACCTGAAATAAAGAGCCTCTTTTTTAAAAAAAGGGAAAGCGTTGTATATAAATATATTATATGTGCAGATATATAAATATGTGCAGGTAGATATGAGTCTTAAAATATCCAATGAAAATTTACAATTTTCTTTCAGAATTGTATTTTTCTTTTTCATTTCGACAGTTTTACATACTGGGATTCACACACACTCATAGTAATTTGAATGAATGCAAGTGCTTTTATGTGTATAGAGAACAGCTCCAAAACATTAGGTTGATCCAATTCATAAATAGACTTTGAATGATCTATATATAGATCATTCAAATATACAAGCATTTCCTAGAAAATCCTCCCATTACTTTTACATAGTTAGGACACACCTTTGTAAATTGGAAATTTGTATGCAACAAATGGCAGAGAGAGTTTATAAGGTCAGAAAGATATAACATAGAGGGAAAAGTCCAAAACTCAAGAGAAATTTGATACCAAAGTTACATTTGAAATTTTCAAGGGGTCTTTTCAGAGGAAAAAAAAGGTCATAGAAGTTATGATAAATAGCAATTAATTTTTGTTCTCAGAAAAATTTTTGTTCTTTTATCATTATAAAACAGCTCAGTAGAATGCTATAAATGACAAAAGTTTTATTCTTTTTTATTCTCATCTCTTCCATTGGATACTTCAGAGATTTTTCAATCCAGTAAGTTAATAAAAATAAAGTGAGTCAATAAACGTCACAACATGTTATAACAGAAAGCTTGTATTTACACATTTTGAAATTAAGTAGATTTATATAAGAAAATAGCTTTACAATAAATTTAATTAACAAGCATATTCATGGTCTCTATTATTATTCTGTATTATTATAATTATAATCTAATATTGTATGATATAATATATATAATATTATTCTGAATTATTTTTAAATGTAAAGCCCTGTATCCATATTGTATGAAAGAGAAGTCTTGCCTTATTCAAAACCCATACTTAGAAAACATTTCTGCACAAAACTTTTAGGCAATTCTACACATCACTGACTGCTGGAACTGTGGGGTAAAAATCATAAAAACAGATGTTAAGATCATTTGCAGTAGGATATTTTATGTCTCACAACAAATCAGTAGAACCATCTGTCCTTCATAAGAAAGGTATAATCAATGAACAGATGATCTTTTGTGTGTTATTATATTTCAATTGGTATTTTTATTGCTCTTTGGTAAAGGAAAAAATCTTGACATGAAAAATTAACTCAAAGTTTAATTTTCAGTTCAGAAGTTCATATCAAACCATTTCACATTTTTAATCTTTATATGTGTATTTTACCAATGACCAACTATACTAGGCTTCATATTAATTGTGTAATTGACCTCTTTGCTCTTAACGCTTACTATGTTTTAACTCTCTTTCAACCAAAGACTGACAGTGTCGTCTGGTGAGTCAAGTGGAATGACATGCCACTTCAGACAGACTTAGCCTGCAGTATTTCAACAAAATGAGAGCTAGACTGTTGTGTGTGTTTCAGTGCCTCTCTTCTTCAACTCCCTTGAGGAGCGTGGGTAAAAACACCTCAGCACTTGCTTAAACTGCTCTATTTATCTCATGTGACTGAAAAAATAGTTAGAGAAAGAAAGGCTGGGCTGTTCCCAGGCTACCAGAGAAACTGAAAGATGCAGTAACTTTATTTCTGATCTACATAATTTACTACAATTAGGATTTGTGCTAAACCCACTGTTCATGTCCAAAGGTGAATCAGAAAGAGAGCAAGACAAAACAAAATCTTCCAATGGCTGTGTAGCTAATTGTGACAGCACTCACCCCACTCTGCAGTGTCCCTAAGCCAGGGATGGGCACTCAGCATTTCTGCATCGCTGCTGCCCTGTGCTGCACACCTTGCTGTATGAAAAAGTCATGAACTTTTCAAAAAGTGCCTGCCCAGTTCTGGTACACCACCGTAGTCTGAAGAGCTCCACCAGTAGATATGAAGATTTTGTCAGACAGACCTCACAACAATGATCCTTGTCTGTGCTTGATTTCTTCTCTGCCTTCAAAATGAATCCTATTGTGATATGCCCTGGGTGAATATCAGAACATTCAGAGCCCAGCTACATCTCTGACTCAAGACAATGCCAGGAGAGTGAACCACCAGGATTTTTTGTTGTCTTCAAAAGGACAGGCACACAGATGACTTTACAGAGTTCTGCATTTTGGGTTACAACTTGATCCATTGCCTTTGTACACATTAGATATTTTTTTCTTAATAAGTTTGAATTTCTATGAGAAAAACAACATATAGTCTTGTGCTGCAACACAGCCTTAAAGATTCAATCAATTTACACAATTTGAGTGCACAAATTTAGAAATTATGGTAGAATTGTGTCACATGAACCAAATCCCCACGTTCTTTGGAGGCGTAATTCCACTACCTTCAGAAAATACTGGCTCAAGTTAAGCATCAATGCCTTCTCCAGGTTCTTCCACTCAGAGCAAACAAATGACTCACAGCAGTTAGCTTGACAAACAAAATCACGTTTTGCAGTCATGAATAATTAGTGATTAAGCTTTGGTGATAATACATTTGTTGATCATCTTGATTCACGGTACGGTTTGGGCCTGTAGAGCTTAGCCTGGCATTTGTTCATGCAGTGCCTCTCGCACAGATCACTTTTTAAATGTGTACATAGTAATTTGTTATTTATGCTGTGTGGTACTTAATTGACGTGTTATTTCTGCTCTCTGTTTCACTACATTTGGAAAAGATTAAGACTAGAAACACAAATACCAAGGCAAACAGAGGCTTGAACAAACATTTCTGGCATTTTCTCTTACAAGAGAAAGTCTCCCAATCAAAAAATAATAATTCCTATTTTGTGAATAAATTTAGTCCTAAAGAATATTAGAACAAAGATTATTTTGCTTGAGCAGATGTTCATGAGCAGTTTCTCTCTGTTCTCTCTTAACAGAATTTTAGCTAAAACACTACTCTATGTAGATGAAAATATTTTTGTTTTTACAGAACATATGATATGTACTTCAAGACAATTTCAAGAGGTAAATTTAAATTTTCCTCTTTTTAATATTTTTAATAGAGTCCAATCTCTTCTACTTCTTACTCATCACTCTTTTAGGGACATACAAATGAAATTTGAATATTTATGCATTGTCACTCAAAATTAGCTCTTCTCAGTTATTACTTCACAGTCATAATGAGGTGATAATGTTTCTTTGTATAATTCAAGAGCCAGCTGGATGATTCTTGTCCTTCCTGCAGTAGCCTGATGTTAATTCAGCCAATGGTTTTGATGTGAGGAGAGTTGTATTTGATGTTTGCTAATTTATTCTATTTGACTTGCCTATTATGACATAGTGAGTTTGGATGACTGCTACTTCAAAATGAATGTAGTGCATTCTCGTATCATTTGCTCCATCTAAATCACATCTTACTAAATTCTATTTAAGTGATCATAATGATTTCCTTTTCATTAGACATATATATTCATATATATTACCTACATGTTTTTTCTCTCCAATTTATGAAATCTCAAACTATTAAAGTCAGCAAACAGGAAGGTACACAAACAAGGTTTTTAAAAACTATAATTGTAATTAAAGGAAATAATGAAGTGTACCAGACATAGATGATTTGAAATGCAAAGGGAAAGGAGAAAAATAATGCTTCCTGACATCAGGGTAATTAAGCATATCGTAGCCTGAAGAGATGAAGACTGGAGTTAATAGCATACCATGGCTGTTCCTTCAGCTTTATGTTTTTTCTAGTAGCCTCATTTTACCTTCTTGCCTCATAGTCAGTGAAGTCTTAATATGTTGATGTATTACTGATGATGTCTTCGACATGAAGAACTTTTCAATAGGATGAAAGTGGTATAATCAGTTAGTTTGCGAAGAGGTAACAAAATAAATTATTCTTTCTCTTGTCTGGCATATGTGTTTGTGTTTAGAGATGGGATTTCTGAAATTTTTGCTCTATTACCAAGTAGGTTTTTTTCCCCCTCTAGCCTGTGGCCTGAACTGATGCTGTGAATTGGTCAGAAGAAGGAAATAAAAGGGCACGTCTAAACTGTGAGGTTTGAAAGAACATTAAATTCCTGCAGCAACTCTTAAATTTAAAACCACGACATATTCTTAGGGTATTTGCCTGATTTTCTTCATTTATCTCTTATCTTTTCTCTCATCTTCACTCTCTTTTTCAAAAATTTTTATTTTGCAAATGAAGGAGAATGATACAAAATTTAGGGGGAAAGAATGTTACATCAAAAATATTTTTAATTGCTCTTCTAGTGGTTTATAATGAAAAAGAGAAGTCTTAGCTTTCAGATGATGTGTGGCAGGTGAATTGGTGGGGCAGGACTACCAGAAACCTGATAGTGTAATCTGAATACAAAATTTAATAAGTATGGAAACACAAAGTTGTCAAGTGCAATATGTTACAAGAATTTGTAATGTCTTCTTTTCGTGCAGCAAGATTATTGGATGTATAAATTCACTCCCCTAAGCAAGATGAGCAAAACAGTGAGATTTTTAAAAGTGGTTCTGAAGATAAGAAGGTATCAGATGTGCAATATTTTGAAAAAGAAGAAAAATTATTATGGCTGCATCTATTTTACTAAATAAAATAGAGCCAGGGATCACTCTTTGTCTTTGAAGCCAAGAGTCACAAACTGACCAACACTGAGCCTACCATAGGTTCTATATATCACCATTTAGGCCCAATAAACTTTCATTTTTTTAGGGTTTTTCTGTCAATTTAGATCTTCTGAGATAATGTGAATAGCTTGTTATGGTTTCTGACATGAACCTGGGACATGGGTTTCATTGATGCTTGGCATGTAGATGAATCTGGGTATTAAGGGGTATACATTATATTAATATAAATATATATATATACACCCTACCCTGTGTAGGGTATTTGCTCTGATTGAGGCCTGTGCACAAAGACAGTGGCAGGTGGTTCCAAACTGTGTAGAGAGTTTGAAATATCAGAAAGACAGTGTTTGAGTCTGCTGCCCCTTCCCTTTTATCCAGCAGTTGTTGTGTAGACTGTAAGACAGTCTAAAATACTTCTTTCCAAGATCTATGTGAATGTGCTGGGGTAAGAGTTTGTCCTGTCTGATTGCACAAAACACAGTGCTAAGTGTCTTAGTGATCTACTGGACAGTCCCAGGAGGAGGTTCTTCTCTTAAAAATCCACTTTCCCATCTTCTGGACCTGCTCAGCTTTCATCACTGCATATGGCTGTACCAAAATCTAATGATGGCTTTGAGGAACATACCTCAGAAATGAGCTCTCAGGTATTGTTTCATTTGCAGGAACAATTCACTGGGCACTGCCTTTAGATGGAATTTGAATCTTTGCTCATTTGATACTGAACACTTTCTGAATTGTTTTAAATGAAGAGCTATGGACTCATAATTTTGAAATAAACATATTTTCTTGTCATTTAAATGGCATTAGTAGGATAATTTTAATATCTTTTTATAATTTGCTTTAGGATTTAAAACAACTCAGAAAATTTTTATTTGTTTTCAATTCTTCTGGGGTTTATTACAAGCTTTATTCAACTCTGTCCCAATGTATTTTTTACCTAACAGGTTATGTTTTTTTTCCCTAAATTACCAACCCAGATGCATTATTTTTCATCAAAAGGGTTTAATTCTCTTAGCATGACAATTAGGTTGATTAGTTTTAAGTGTAGACCGATCCAGCCATGCTAATAGAGTTAATTACTTTTGTTGCATTAAAATCGTTTGCAGGGATTTGCCTAGGCACTTGCTGTGCCATTTGCTACAGCTGTCTGTGGGCTTTGGAAGTGTTGGACAGTCTGATTAGAACAATGATTAATGTCTAGAAGAACACTGACAGACACACAAAAACGTTTGTATCTCGAGATATTTGGATAAAAAAACACAATCTGGCATATTTGTCTTTTAGAAAACAATTGTCTCCAAGATGTCCTGAAAACAGGTGAACACTCAACAGAGGAAGTTACAATCTGTTTGGCAGATGCTTGCTGAATAACTTAAGAGTGGTCAAAAAAGCATCTAATGAAAATTTAGGGTGTGCTAGAGTTCATAATTCTTTGTCACTTATTTATCCACTTGGGTAATTAAGAGATTTAGAGAAGATTTGATAAGTTCCATAAAATCAGCAGGGATAAACAGAAAGGTTGTTCTGTGGACTGACAATCTGGATGGCAGTAAAACTGATACAGTAATATAAGACTGAAGGCTGACAAAGGCTGAGACTCTTGGAGGAAGCTGCTGGAAATTCTGCCTCTGACTTTTGCTGCTTGAGTTCTTGATAAGGTATGGGTGGAATTTATAGCTGTTCTTTTCTGGGATAAATCTTTCCAGAAGGCGACAGCTCCAAATCCAGTGTAGTCTATTGTAGAACCCAAGAGGGAACATGTTCTAAACTACCCTTGGGAAAAAATGTACAGAAAGATAAAAGAAAAAGTCTTTAATGGTTGAAGACACCAACAATCCAAAACTGGCTCAAAATAGTTCAGAAAACAAACCTCTTTTTTGAGTGAACACCATAGTTATTCATAAGAGAGTACAGGTAGGAAATATCAAAGAACAGAAGATTTGGGACAAATAATTGATTTAATGGAGAAAAGAAACTGGGAGGGAAATCTTTGAAGGTGCCTTATTTATGTGTGTGTGTGGTCTGCAGTTTTGAAAATTCACTCACAAGGATACATGCAGTATAACGAAAAGGACATTTATTTGAAAACATATCTTGGGTAGCTCATGAAATATCAAAACATCAGTCTTATGTTTTCCTTGCAATGTTTAAATATATTATAGTTGACTCATGCCATTTCTAAGCACTGACATCAAAAGCAAAACAACAAAGCCCCCAGAAAACCAAGTTAATATGGATGTCAGGAAGAACCATGATGGTTTAGAAGAATGCCACTATAAGCTGACAATCTAGAAAATTGATGTGTGGAAACATAAGAGGTACAGAAAAATAATGTTACTATAACAATATTTAGAATTGGTCAGTGTGCTTTGTCCTCAAGGAAAAAGAAATGCATTCACAAATGTTACTTTCAGAAGGGATCATTAAAGTTATCATCTGAACTCATTCATATTTTAAATGTGACTCTTTGTCTTGTAAATTATATCTTTCTAATTTAAAAATCTGATTCTTTCCAATAATGATTTTCAAAGAACCTTGTATTTTTTGCTTTTTTATCCTCCAAAATGTAATTTACTTATATCAGGGAAAAACTCAGAAAATAGTACAGTTAGTATAAAGACTTGCCTTCCCCTCCAGAGGATGACCTTTTCAAGTGCTCTCCAACCTGGGAGGAGTGCCAAGACTGTCAGATTTCTCTAAGGATCATAGTCCTCAAAAAGGAAGTGAGAGTGGAAAATTTAATAGAAATTAAACTGAATCGTGATCTTTATTGTTCTTGGGGAAAATATTACAACAATATTGTAAAACATTTTAGTGCATAAAAGGGTATTATTGGAGACTGAAGGACTCTGGGTAGGTGTGCCAGTCTGCAGGCCCAAAAACATCTACAAGGTGGTGAGACAGTGCCATCCAAAGGAAAAAGAGTGGCCTGTAAGGCAATGCATTGCCTGAAGAGGACTTGCGCACACATCTCATCCTCCAAAGCTTTCAGAGGAAGAACGAGCCCTGCTCTGTTTGCTGCAGATTGTGTCCAGGGGCACAGATATTACCTGGACTACAAGAATCACGAGAAGCAGAGAGTGAGGCAGAGGTCCTCCTCCATTTCCTGCCTGCTGAGGTTAATCCCTGCTTCTTCTCACCTTCAGATGTCTCAATCACCACACTGTATGTGTCTCACTTGCATTTTCCATTCTTTCAAAACGCTAATGCGCAATTGTTAAAATTATTGGTGTGAAAATTGCTGCAAAGTGTCGTTTTCAAAGGCTCAAAATTCAGATGACTCAAACTTGGTGCTTTTTCTTAAAAACCTAATTATCATTGAAGCAACGGCTTATATTATCAGTCTTTCTCCATTTCCTTTTCATGGTGTCTAAAATTAAGATTTTTAAAAATATATGAAAAATAATCTCTTTCCTACATATGAAACTACAAGCAATTTTATTCTCCTTTTCTATCACTCTTTTTTATTAATCACACTGAGATTTCCACTGTACCTGACATGAAAATTAGTGTTATTCTGCATCTACTCTGAATTTTATGCAGCACAATTATGTATGTATTTCTTGATGAAATGTTCAAATTGAACATTCCTCTTCTCCCTTAACTGCCACTTTTCTCCTTTTCTGCTTCTGTAAGAGACAGATCCTGTGGTGACTAACTCCCTTTCAATGAAATTTTTAACACCCGTGGATTGCTTTAAAACCAATGGATGTTAAGCATTCAATATCTTGGTTTTTAAAGGTTAGAATAGTAGAGCTTTTTTTTTTCCCCCTAAAGTGTCAAATCTAAGGATGATGTGCCACATTTAAACAAAAAATACCTTAAAATAACAGATAGCATGTGCCTAAATTCATGAAAATGGTAGCATGAAATGTTTTGTGATTAGATTAATTCAGCTTCCTTTACTTTCATAAAACAGTCTCAATGTCTTTTGCTTCAGGAGAAAATGTTTAAATGTGTCTAAAGACAAGTGATAATATGAGTATTTCACATATCTGTACTGGTTGTGGCTAGGATAGAGTTACTTTTCTTCATAGTAGCTACTATGAGGCTGTTTTTTGGATTTTTGTGCTGAAAACAGCATTGATAATACAAGGATATTTTCATTATTGCTGAGTAGTGCTTACCACATGAAGGCCTTTCTGCTTCTCATCCCACCCCAGCCTGCAAACAGGCTGGGGGTGCACAAGAAGCTGGGAGAGGACACAGCCAGGACAGCTGACCTCAACTGACCAAAGGGATATCCCACACCATATGGCATCAGCACATAAAGCTGGGGGAAGAAAGGAGGACATTCAGAGTGATGATATTTGTCTTGCCAGGTATCTACTGTGCTGTGGGAAGCAAGTTGCTTAAAAATTGCTTTCCACAGCACAGCAGGCACTTGTCAAGTCTGGTTTTTTTTCTGGAAATACAAAACTGAACAAGGATCTAGATTTGTTGAATGAGAGAGGAGTGAAAGAACAAAATATTCAGTATGCAATAGGTGAAGTGGTTGAAAACAGAAGGAAACATCCCTGCTGTCTAGGGATGTGTCCTGCCAGTGTTTCACTTCATTTCATTCCTTACCAGGAAAGTCTTCTGAGATCTGCTCCTGACCTAAGGGTCACTTGCATGACTGTGTTGGCTTGCATAGTTACTGGGCTGTGAGAAAGACATGTGCCTAGAAATGTCTTTTCTAGCACCAGCCAGATTCAGCTGGGTACCTAAAGGTGATTTTCTGGGGAAACAGCTGTGCCCACCAGTCTAGAAATGCTTCCCATGGTGAGATGCTATGGCTTTCTTCTTTATATTTATCAGAGAAGGAATTATAGCTTTTCCACTCAAGATGATTAACTGCCTATAGACACACATCAGCACCAGTGACACACAGCTGAACTTAATGAAAGATGCCACCACACCTCAGAATTTCTTGTTCACTCCAGCAATAGCAATGTTGTTTGGAGCTCTGCCACATAGGAATGGGAGAGATAGTAATTATAGAGCCAAGAGAACAGATGAAAATTACTTTTCAGGCTCAGGAATGCCCTTTAAAGCCATTCAAGATTCTCCAATGAAATGAGGCAGACATTAAAAGAGACTATTACACATCCAAAATGGGCTACATTTCCAAAGAGAGGTTGCAGGGACCAGAACTGTAATGTGCTGGGCTTTACTTTCTTCATATTACCTGGAGAATTGGGAGGAAAATAGGTGGTTTGGTTTATTGGAAGAAAAGCTGATCAGCACAAACCAATCAAAATTCCCTGTATGCATTTCCATTTGGAACAAAACAATTGCTGTTATCTTAACAGTTTTCACTTTAAGCACTTTATAATTTCAATAGCGGTAAATACAATTATAGCAGTTTAATGTAACATTCCATTCAGATTTTTAATAAAATATTTCTTAAATTATGTAATCAAATTATTCCCTTTGGCTTTTTGGAAATCTCTTAAATTACTATTAAGGAAAAATCTTTCAAATTATAAAAAAATCAAATAATTTAAGGAAAAAAGTCCTTGTTTAAACATGAATAACCATGTCATTGTGTACCCCCTGCAGTCTAGAGCCAGTCAAACCAAAACAAACCAAACTCAAACCCAAAATCAAAACAAAATAAAATCCCCAAATAACCAACAAAAAAAGTGTTTTTACAATAATTTCACCAGAAGATATCCTGTATTCTATGGTACATTTTCAGAATTAGGATCATATTGACTACCATTGTTTCTAAATTCTCTGAAGTACTTCAATTTTATAGGGTAGAATAAAAATGAAACAACTGCTACTGCTCATTCTGTTTTTCTGTTAGCACCCAGATGTTCACCGACAGCAGGGTATGTGACTTAGGGCATCTGATAATGACCATGTGGTATTTTGCAAACTGAAATATTTTTCATGATGAAAGAAAATGGAGGTGGTAGCTGGACCCATGGAGTGAATATTGGTACATGCTGACATGCTTTATCACCTCGTCATTTTTCTGTCAATTTTCAAAGACTTCCAGCTATAGTTCACATTGGTTTTTATTTTTCAGTCTTTAAAACACAGTAGCATGGTGGTCATAAGGAGACATTCTGTTCACATCTGAAGAGAAGTTAATGGGTCTGGAAAAAATTCTTTGGTTTAAGAGTAAGCTCAAAATTTTTGAATCATTACAGAATTGTGCTTGTAGTGAAAGAGTATCAGCTTTTTAGATTCATCTTGATCTTCTTATTCATGTCACCAACAGCTCTAATTATGGAGAGAAGCTGCCCAACTTATTCTTCAGTTCATGTTGTTTATGCTTTGTTACCTAAGTGTAGAACTTCACATTTGTCCTTTCTGAATGTCATGTTTTTTCAGCCTATTTTTGAATTTGCTAAGGAGACTTTGAATTCTGTCAGTGTCTTGCTAGTGCCTTTCTCCCAACTTGGTGTCTTTTGCAAATGTAATGAACATCCATTAGCTCATCATACACTCAGAAGGGAAAATGCCTTGATGGAAAAGTCTCTTGATGATAAATATATACAGAACATCAATAAATCAAATTTAACAGAAAACTATTAATAATGACATTTACAGCACAACTCAGTAACTTTTGTACTCCTTTTTCTCTACCCAGTTACCACACCTTAACTGTTCTTCAGCTTGGGCTGTGCTGCTCTCCTTCCCTTAAAGGAATATAATTTGAAGTATAGTACAATTCATTGTGTTCCAATTTCAACATCTTCAGTGCAAATATTTTTTCACTTCATGTTGCTTTTATTGTTGGCAGAGAACAGGTATTTTAAATGCACAACTCCTTTGATCAGTTCTGAATAGCTTTCTTAAGATGTTGCAGGTTGCTCTCAAGATTTTTTTCCTCTATTGACTCTAAGAAGGAGCATAAAACTGAATGTGGAAATCTAGATTGTGTCTTCATATACTTGTATGAATTTAGCCACCAGTCTCACAAGTGTAACCAAAGTCAGATTACATCTATCAACTGCCTGATTTACAGAGCATCTCACGAAAAGAACTTTTTGATCAAATTGATTCAATTTACTTAGCAACAGACATCTTCTAAAACCTGTTAAAACAGAATTAGTGGACTCAAAAACACTTATAAAGTCAAAAAATCTTATGGATGTTACTGTAAAAATTTAGATAACTAATGGTGTAAATATGTATTCAGGACTCTTGCAGATATGTCCTGGTTTTTAAAAAGAAAAAGATTTTAAATTCTATTTAGCATGGCATATAGAATTAAATAGAAAAAATAAAAGAATTGAGTAAAATTTTCTAACTTAATTACTTCTTCAGCAATGTAAAAAATAATATTCTGCATGAATCTTTGTTTCTCCTGTGTTAGTCTCTCCCTTTTGTCCTATGTTTTCTTGCTGACAGAACATATTTTTTCCTTTGTAGAGAAGAGGGAACAGGGGGAAAGAGGAGTTAGGGCTTAATCCTCTAATTAATCTATAACAGTGGGCTTTTTGAATAAAAACCAGTATTAACCTTTCATGAGATATCTTGTATTTGTACTTCAAAAATAAAATATTTTTTTGTTGACTAACAGAAAATCTTTGCATTTTGCAGAATTCTGGGTACACTTAAGCTATAGCAATTAATGTTTGAGAAAATTCTGTATTTCCCTAGTGATTTGATGGCTTCAACATACGAGAATAAGGTTTCCATCTGAAGCAACATGATCTATTAAGTTCTATATTTTATCTAGTTAAAACTGCCAACCTTTCAGAAAGTTTTCCTTCTCACAAATTATTATTAATATCATCAGCAGAAGCATAATTACCATCATTATTATTGAAATAGGTAAATTTCATGTGGTCCTGAAAAATACAGCTTTGAAAACTATGCAATCTTCACAAGAGAATGGTTCTATAAATCTTGAAAAAAATCATTACAGTGGTAGTACATAATGCATAATACATAAAAAAATGTGGTGATAAATATGACTTTGCACACATATTTCATGTTATAATTCACTTAGAGAAAGTTATATTTTATTTTTAGTGAGAGGAACATATCTGAAAAGTGCAATGAAAACTTTATTTCCATGAAACAAAACATGCCACTAATTATAAATGCCTAATAATACAAGAAATTCTGAAAGCTTTCCTTTCTGTTTTATTTGTAAATTGTAGTGGAATTTTTAATTCAGAAATCCCTGCTGTCATAGGAAAAGCTGTGAATTTTTTTTCAGAGTGCTGTTACTAGAAGCAATTAAGATGCCTATAGTTAGGCAACATAGATTTTTCAAGGTTTATGGACATACATTTTCATAGATTTGAATGAGTCCTACACAATGGACATAATTAAGATTGCTTGATTAAACTAATAATATTTTATTTCAGTAGAATTTTTGAATTGATATGTATTTTTCCTAATCCTACCATTTGTACCTTTTAGAATATGCATAAAAACAAAGAAAAATTTTAAAAAAACCAACTAAATGAAAGACCACCAGAACAGTCAAAGTAAGAAGATGGTAAATCACTGCAAATCAGATTCACTGTATTGCTACTCTCTATGTGTAATGACATTTCTGTGCTGGAGCAAAATATCCCTTCTCTATTAATCACTGAGAATAAAAAAGACCTTTAAAAACAGCTTCATCTAGATATCCATTAGTTAGTTAAAACTGGGGGAGATTAATTCCACTGTGGGTTTTCTGTGCCTAAACACCCCTAAAAGAGGATAAAATGCCATTTTCTACTGCCTCACTATTTATACAGATGAGAAATGGACAGGTCTCAGCTGAGAATGACACACTTTTCTTCTGGAAGCAAAGAGGAACTTCAGGGATCTTCAGGGAGCTGAGGGTTCTCACTTTGTTTTCCCGAGGTAGTAATTAGTGACTGCTGGAATTCTCCATCTTTTCTCACTTCTCTGAGCTTCCATTCAGGGAGAAAAGATAAATTCACCTTTATCATTCTTTCCACAAACTCTTCTGCTTTCAAAATCTCAACTATTCAGATTCAGTACGTAATCTGCTACTTTATACAAATTGTGTAAGATTTTGTTAAAAAAATATTCTACAAGATCTTTTTACCTATTTTCTTTCTTTCTGGTCTTGTGGTTTTTGGACATTTTTGTTTGATTGGTTGGTTTTTGGGTTTTTTTTGCTTTGGTTTGGTTTTGGTTCATTTTGGGTTTGGGTTTTTTTGGGGTTTTTTTGGTATTTAGAAGCATAACATAGCAAGTACAGAAATAGTCACTTATCCATCTTGTGAAGTAATTTTCAGAGTTGGAGCCTGCTGGAGTGCTGCTAGTCACCAGTGCCTCGTGCTCTCCTAGCTGGCTGCACACACTGCACATGGGGATCCATTTGGGAGTGCAGCAGATGTTACTGAGAGGAGGATGCTCCAGGTGGAACCATGTAAGGTGCTTTATGAAGAGCTACACCACCTCTGTGTTGTCAGCCTTGACTCCTGCAGCTGTCAAGAGAGTGAAAATTTGATAGTGAAAGAACAGGGTTTTGCTGGTTTCTGAACAATCTGATCTTTTAAATGTTTTGCATATTCATTAGTTTCAGAATTGGAAATATTTCCTGCACTTTAATCTTCTTCTAGTATTTTTTCTTGTATATGAGGCAATTTAATGTTCAAAGCATTCACATATTGCCAGGTATCAGTTACCTACAAAGCAAAAAGACCATTTCTCTTGAATACAGCTCTTATGTTTTCCTCAGCAAGTAACATATTATTACTGCATCTGCAACAGACTTGGGAGTGACAAGGCACAAAATGACTTCACTGCTTATCTTTTCTGACTGAAATTGGATTCATACCAAGCAGAACAGAGAATATAACCTGGCTTTGAAGTTCAATCCATCCATTCACACAGTCAAACAACCACATGGTAAAAACCAATTATCTTCACTAATTATTCATTCCCAGAATCAAAAGACCAGATTCTCATAGTAATCAGGGCAATCTTCAGCACAGACACAATTAATACTTGCACATGAGTGAGAATAACTGAGTGTATTTAATAAAATATATGGATTCAACTTTTTTTTTCTGTAGAGAAAAATGCAGCTTTACCTGCCATCCATTTCTCCTAGGAAAAATAGAACTTTTTATGAGAAAGAGGACTTCTAAAAGGAAGTTGCTTTGAGCTAGTTGTTTAATTAATTTAAGGAATTGTTTAATTGAAAGAGACAGAATATTTCATCATTAAGTATAGAGAAAGTGTTGTGCCAAGTTATTGCTCCATGAATATTTAGTTTTGGCTTGAGATTATGTGTGCAGAGCTGGTTTTTCTCAAGAGAGCCATAAGCCTAATTGAGTACAACAGAGGTGACCAACCTGCTGCAGGCAGCTGTGGTTGGTGTCACCTTTGGTCTGGGAAATCTCCAGAATCCCTCCCACTTCAGCCGTTCTATGCTGTCTGTGGTTCAATCATTTTGGACATTACAACATCACCCATCTAAAATGACTCATAAGAGCATCCTTTGTGGCCACAATACAACATGTTTGGGAGAACTGAAGATGTAAAATGCTACAGGCTTGGAGCAGAATGGCTGGAAAGCTGCTCAGCAGAAAGGGATGTCAGATTGAACCAGCTTTGTGCCCAGGTGGCCAATATGGTGAATGTCATGCTGGCTTGCATAAGAAATAGTGTGGCCAGTGGGGCTGGGGTAGTGATCATTTCCCTCTGCTTGGCACTGATGAGGCTGCACATTGAGTCCTGTGCTCAGTTGTGGGCCTCTAACTACAAGAAGAACATCAAGGTGCTGGAGAATGTCCAGAGAAGAACAATGGATCTGGTGAAGACTTTAGAGAACAAGTCCCCCGTGTAGAAGCTGAAGATGATGGGTTTGTTTAGTCTGGAGAAAAGGAGGCTCAGAGGAAAACTAACCCTCTCTAAAGCTATCTGAAAGCTGTAGACAGGCTGTAGACAGGCCTCTTTTCCCATGTAAGAAGTGATAGGAGAAGAGGAAACAGCCTCAAGTTGTGCCAGGGGAGATTTAAATTGGATATTAAGAAAAATTTCTTCACTGAAAGGGAAATCAAGAATTGGAATACACTCAGGAAGTGGTGGAATCACCATTCCTGGAAGATTCAATAAACATGTAGATGTGGCACATAGAGACATGGTTTAGGTGTGGACCTGGCAGTGCTGGGACAATGGTTGGACTCAACACTCTTTTAACAATTCTGTGATTCTATATTTTGTGAAAACAAAAGTGATACTAAATTGCAAGTGCTCGGTGATGCTGACTTCTTATCTTTACTTGTTCAGACAGACAAATAGAAGACTATCTCCAGAGTCATAAATTATTTCTTGTGAACAGAATTCTTGGAAAGGCCCTCAAGGAAATCTTCTGGACTGAACATCTTTTCAATAGCAACCAAAATCTTGAATCTTCATTGCACCTAAAATAAGATCGGAATAATCTTATCAAAATAGGAATATGATCAAAATCTCTACAACTTCAGACAACACTCAAAGACACCTTTGTGCTTCACATTTGCACTTCAGCCCCAGGATTATTTTAGCATGGGAGCAAAAGCCTGGTCTTGGTTTTGTCTAGTAAAATGCTACAAAGTGATAAAGGACGTTATATCCAGGGAAGAGCAGCAATACAAAAAAGACTGCTCTCAAAAGAGCTAACTCACATCCTTCTCTTTAAAATTAATATTTGATGGATTTTTTGATTGTACTTTACAGACCACATTTTGAGCAGCAGGAAAATTTGAAAGGAAAGGAATTAGGAAAATAATTCTAGGATCAAGGTATCCTTCAGAATTCCACAAATTTCAGATTATTATGCTCAGAATTATCAGCTAATTTCATAAAAACTAATAAAAGCAGAAATTATCAATGTGTCAGATTCCACAGTGACTTCTCACTGGCTGACTGCCTTGTGGGGAAAATAATGCCTGGAATGTCTCACCATAATGAATAATCCAACAAAGACACATTTTGTCCAAAGTGAATGAGTAAAATTACCTGGAAAACAACAGCAAGTGTTCAGTATTAGCGGGGAAATATTTATCTGTAACTAGCAGGAGACAACCACCAACATCCATAGATTCTCACTTCTATCACCCGTTGTGAAACTTGAGCAAGAAGAGTCAAAAATATTTGTAAAAATCACATATCCATCTAGCATCATCCTAAGACTTTAAACAGTTAACTAGTCACTGTTATCTCCAGACACTGATTATTTGCTTTTTTCATCACCTTGATTTAGCTTTTAAATTCTTTGTACCAAAGATAGTCTTTCTGCTTATATTTTTATTTTTTCTTCTTTTTATAAATGGATAATTCAAAATCATAAAATGCCACAATAATATAAAACACAGTTAGAATCATCACAAAAGACAAAACTTCTAAATAACTTCTAAGACGAAAAAAAAAATAAAATAATTCTGTATAATTTGCTAGCAAGCAATTAGAAAGAAAATCAATAACCAGACATGGTTCCATATCCATTTCCTTCTCTAAAAAACATTTAATATATGCTTTCTGAATAGCACGTTGATAGGCACTGGGATATTTATATTGGATTTGAACAGCCATAAAGTCATATGTAGACAACATGGTTTGTACTTCTCCCACTCGAACTCCAGCAAATAAGATTCAGTGCATTAATACTTCTTTCCAGTTCTGACATTCAAAATCTGTACTAGAAATATTAAACAGTGTAACCAGGATCAGAGGATGAGACAGTCAGAAAGAGAAACAAGAAAAAGGCTATCCTGTTATTCTGCCCTAATCATCAGAACTATATCTGTCATTTTATTTTCAGTAAAGTAACTGAAGTGTGTAACTGAAGTGTGCTATTAGACAGAGTTAGACTGAAGTGGTATGGTTTCAGTATATTCAGATATTCATGTTGGTTATTTAAATTATGCTTTAACAATGACAGGGCAATAAAACCTGGAGTCTTCATTTATTTTCTGCATTGAAGACCAGTATAAATTATATGCCTCAGTCTGGATTACCATAATTTCACCAGAATCTTGTGAGTTGCAATGTCAAAAGGCCGTACATGATACTTTTCATGATGACATTCAGTGGATGTAGCAAGCTTAGAATGTGGCTTTAATTCAGTACATCCAATAATTGACTAAATCACTGATTTTGTGCAGGTTATTTTGGTTTGTGAAATTACCAGAAAAGGTAAATGCTTTCATAACAGAAAGAGAGCTGTATAAAGTAAAGACAAAATTGGGTAAAAGTAACACTGCTTTGTCTTGTTTGATGGCTTTGAGTTATCAAAATTAATTACATAATACAAATTCACTTCATTAATCATGAAGTTGAGAAGAAAATCAGACCAATGGACATTGAATAACACTAAGTTCATTAGCGCTAATTTTGAAATAACTTTGCCACAAAATAAAACTTTTGAATTCTACAGACGGATAATGGCTCTTCTGATTTCACTCTTGTCCTTTATTGTTCTTCAAAAGACTTGGTGAATGTTTCCTATATCTATTCATGTGAGAAAAATGGTAGCAACAATATTTTGTATCATTAGATTTTCTTTTTATGACTACTTGGCATAAACATTTCAATACCATTTTTAAAATACAGTTAACCACTTTTTTTTTACATGATTAATGAGTTTTTATTTCAAAGGAGTCGTTATTTCCACATGTTGTTTACTTCAAGTAGGTTGGAGGTATATGGAATTTAAAGCAAAATTATGTAAAGGACTTCTACAAAGTCCCTGGTTCTGGTTATGGTAAATCAGAATGATTCAGAAGATACAGCTGTTCACTACTTAGACTACTTTCTAGTCCACTATTTTAGCCTTGGGAATCGGAATTCAAGTGGTAAAAGTCAGTCAGATGATATACAGTTGCTAAATCTTGTTTCACTGGGTAAGTATATTTTAGTCAATACTCTGCAGGAAAAAGTCTGACTGATACTTCTATAGACATCATGGAATAAAAATTGTATCTTTCTTGATTACAAAGCTTAGTGAAATATCAGAAATCATGCTTGATCCTCCATAGCCTTGTAAACTTTTTTAGCTTTCTGCATTATTCTGATGTTCTGATTCAGTAGCATATTTCAGTTTAAATAAGTACAAATAACCCCACTGGGCTGTTCAAAATCAAGGTCTTTTTATGCACAGAGTGCTGAAAAGCCATTTGTGAGGAATCTCTGCAGTGAGCTCAAAATCAGTTCATCTTTATAATTTCAGAGGAATGACAGTGTATGTTGTTAAATTTAAGTAGGCATGGAAATATAGGCAGAAAAATTCTCATTATGGAGCAATGCACATGCAGACATACCTATTTTAATAAACCAGCAGCAGTAGCAGAGAAAAAAAATGTTAAATGTTTCTGAGTATGCTACTCACTGCTCAAGTTATTTCACTATTCTTATCAGTGTTACTTTAAGCCACTGTTATTTGCCTCTAGGGGATATTACCAGGAGTAGCCAGAACTTTCTGTTTTAGCTGCAGTGCTGGTATTTGACAAATATCCTCAGGAGACAACATACATTGCCAGCTCTTCTGTGAGATAGGCATAATTTGACTCATTTTAAGAATAGAGACACCTTACACATCATAACTAGCTAATACAACAATTTCTCTCTGCTTAGACTTGATTAGGTCTTGTTGCTGCTGTAACTTACAAATTGTTTGTAGTCCTGGGTTTCAGATATCAAGTTTCAGTTAAAAACCATGAGTCACGAAGAAAAGTCTTTAACCTTAGGCCTTTTTGTTCCTAGTTATGTGCTCTAATTTTATAGGTATTAATCAGATATAAATCTTTAAACGAGATATAAATCTATAACTTTTTTTTAAAGTAATTGATATGGTCATGTTCCCTATATATAATCAATAAAATTTGATTAATTCTAGATTGGTTTCACACCCTTTCTACTTTTATTCTATTTCCTACTTCATGGTTTTTTCTCTGCATCTTATTCACAGAATCTGAAATTATTCCTTGTATTTGGATGGTATGAAAGTTATGTCTTCTGTGTTACAATAAAATCTTGTTTTCTTGAGTTTTTTTCATTCTGAAGTATCAAAGATCAAGTACCTTACAGAGTTCCCAGTGAGGGATTCATAACAAAAGAAACCCCTAGAATTCAGTAAAGGAAAGACACTTAAAGTCAGGGAAGATTTAATCACTGGTGATTATAAAAGTAGTCAAGAACAGCAGAAGTTTTACCAAGCCAGCCTCAGTGGGTGTATGATAACTGTGCACATACAGGTCTCTAAGTACCGCATTATTTAGCCTGCTCTTCCTGGCACCTACTTCATCTCACTCATTATTTTATTCTCCCCAAAAGCTCAGTGTTTCTTTTCAAAGAGGCTTCTTTCACCTTAGTGCTCCTGCAAGGCCTGTTTTTAGGCAGGAGCACAAAAAGCATTGACTGCTAAATTGCCTGAAGCCTTCCTAGAGCAGACCTGAAAACAGAATAACAGAATCTCAGAATCACTTGGTTGGAAGAGACCTTCAAGATCAGCCCTAACACCTCAACTAAACCATGGCAGCAAGTGCCACATACAGTCTTTTTATTAAAAAAATCACATCACCATCACATCCAGGGATGGTGACTCCACCACCTCGCCAGGCAGACAATCCCAGTACTTTATCACTTTTTCCATAAAAAACTATTTCCTAATATCCAACCTGTATTTCCCTTGGTGCAGCTTGAGGCTGTGTCCTCTCATTCTGTCACCTGCTGCCTGGAGAAAGAGACCAACCCTCACCTGCCTACAGCCACCTTTCAGGGAATTGTAGAGAGTGATGAGGTCACTCTGAGTCTCCTTTTCTCCAGGCTAAACAACCCCAGCTCTCTCAGCCGTTCCTCACAGAGTTTGTGTTCCCGGCCCCTCACCAGCCTCGTTCCCTCCTCTGGACGCACTCAAGGGTCTCAACGTCCTTCCCAAACTGAGGGGCCAGAACTGGACACAGCACTCCAGGTGTGGCCTCACCAGTGCCCAGTGCAGGGGGAGAATGACCTCCCTGCTCCTGCTGGCCACACCATTCCTGACACAGGCCAGGGGCCATTGGCCTTCTTGGCCCCCAGGGCACACT
>NC_031770.1:54628085-54754701 GCF_001522545.3 Parus major | reverse complement strand
AGACAACACCCACAGCCCTTCCTGCATCTACCAGGAGGGTCATCTGATCACAAAAGGAGATCAGGTAGGTCAAACACAACCTACCCCTCCTAAACCCATAAACTGGCTGAGTATGATCCCCTGGCCATCCTGTGTGTGCTGTGTGATGACACTCAGTATAAACTGCTCCATTACCTTACCGAGTACTGAGCTCAGGCTGACTGGCCTATAATTACCAGGATCCTCCTTGCTCCCCTTTCTGTGAATGGATGTCACATTGGCCAGCTTCCACTAGTACGGAATTTTACCAGTGAGTAGGATTGATGGCAAATGATGGAGAGCAGCTTCACAAGCTCATCTGCCAGCTCCCTCATTACCCTGGGATGGATCCCATCTGGTCCCATAGATTTATGAAACCTTCCTTATGCCACAGTCCCTCCTTTCCTAACATCATTGGTCAGGACATGTGAGCATGTGGGGGACCTGAGCCATGTATACCAGTCCCCAGCATTGCTAATCCCTCCCCAGAAATGCTGCAAGCAGAAGCAGCAGAGAGGATGCTACAGATAGCTGCTCCTGTTGTACAGCTCCCACATTTGGTGTCGGGATTTCTCTCACCAATTTTTACCTTTATGAAAGTTTCTTCTGGCTTCTCTCCAAAACACAGGATGCTCTTTACCAAAGGTTTAAATCTCACTATTTTTTTTTCTCAATCATTCTTTTTTCTTTTTCCAAAGTTGTAAAAATTAACTCCTGTAAAACATGTCATCATATGCAACCCAGTCTCTCAGTCTGAATTCATATAACTTCTCTGGCACTATTTGCAGACCTGTCCAAATATCTTCATGTTTTTCAGATGGTTTTAAGGTTTCAGGATTTGGTGTAGGTGAAGAAAATATATTCATTGTTTCAAATTATGCAGTTTCAGTATGCCAAAGACCTGAAAAATTGATTATTTCATGTCACTAGAGAAATTTTTATCTTCCTCTCTCTTTACTGTAACTTCTTCAGTTCTTTTGAAAAAATTTAAATATCTCATAGTTAATTTTCTTTTTTTCTAGCTATGCGTTCTCTATATTTTCTTTCCTTTGGTCCCTTTCTGACTTTTTACTTCTTTTTTTTCTCACTCAGTACTATCTGACTTTCTTTTATTTTCTTTTTAATGTTAAATTCTATCTCTGGAAGATTCTTGCCTATTCTCTGCAACACCATGTGCAAAGTTTTCTCTTTTTTTTTTTTTTTTAATAGTTTGGTTGAAAACCTAGACTAAATTAAAAACAAACAGGCTGTACTTTGAGCAATAGAGAACCATTAACCTGAAACAAGAGAACAGGCAAAAGAAAAAATCAAGACCACTTTAAAATAGGATTAATATCCACTGCCCTGAAGAATGGATACATTGCCTTTGAAAAATATTTCTTTCTAGTCAGTTCCTTCAGCATTTCATCTTGTTTTCTCCTTATACCTACATAATTCCTCTTCTTTAATGGCAGTGTATACCCATGCTCTGCTATAGTGGCAGCACAATTCCCCATTTTTAAATTTTTGGTAAAAGAAGGTTTCATTTTTTCTAAATGTTCCTTTTTGATGAAAACTTGTTCATGTTCATTGAACATCAGAGCAGATTCAGTAAAAAAGGAAAAAGAAGAAACAAATTAATATAAAACACCTTTACATATGCTATAAAGTCATGTTAAGATTCTATCTCATACACTGAATTCTTTAATATGAGCTTTTCTCTCTTTTTACTTATTCTGAATTTCAGAGCTCTGAAAAAGAGTTATCTTGCTTTCTCAGTGGGTAGCTGATTTTAGAAGTGAGGTATACTGGTGTTTTTGTTTGTTTGTGGCTCTCACAAAACTGAATAATTCTTGGAAGTAGATGCTTGATTTATGATTATCATATAAGGTATAACTGTGGGTTGGCCATTGGAGAGTTCCTTGAAAAGTTAAATCACCAGGAAATTTCATCAGTGCTTCTAACATCTTTTGGACAAAATATTATTGGAAATGTCAGCTTTGCTGAAAGAAGAGACAGATGAGAACATCATTTAATCTAGTTTGACCTTCTATATACCACAGGTCAGTAAATTCCACACAAATATTTCATAATATCTAAAGATTTATTTAAGCCAGATGTCTCAGTTCTCAAATTGCTGCAGATAGAGGTAATGGCAGACCTAAGCACAGTGAATGCCTTAGGCTTCCTCATGGTTATGGTGAGATGATCCCAGCAGGTAAATCATGTCCAATACAGCAATGTTTCTTCCTTCTCTCCTCCTTCACAAAATGCCTTCCAAACCTGAGAGAGAATGCTCATTTTATGCATAATCAACCCCCAGTGTTGGTCTGGGTAAGTGAACTAGGCATCACAGAGATCCTCTGTTACAGAATTGACCCAGACTACTCATTATCCACCTTGATTTTATATATAAATAAAAAAGCAGCAATTGCTTATTTTTGTCCACTACTTTGACAGGTCAATTTTAAAAAGTATTGACTATGCTGGAATCACTGTGACTGGAGATAGGTGGATGCTGCTCACGAGGGGAGGGAGCCACAAAGTATGATGGGCAGATCCATCAGCACCTCTGTGGTGGCTAAGAGCCCGTTAGGGGCCCTTCAGAGGCTTAGGAGTCTCTGGGGGGATTAAGCCCATGTTGATGTTGTCCATACCATTCTCTGGCACTGCATTCAGCTGGCATGAAGCATTGTCTGCACTATGAAACCCTCTGACCTTTGAAATGTGGTGACTGGGTCCAGTGCATCTTTTGGGAATTGTCTTCAGCCGTGCTGGCTCTGGAATTTTCCCAGGGTTTTCCAGGGATGGCTTTGATTGACACCAAGTACAGTCAGTGATGGGTCTAAAAGTTTGGCTGTGCAAATCAGTGATTTACAGGGGTCAGAAATATTTCCAAGAGTTGTTTGATGTGTTTATGTAAGCTCAATCGCAGGGACTGGAAAAGATGACAGTGTGAAAGAAATTCCCCAGCTTGCTGCCATGTGGGAGCTTCTGTGTTACTCCCTGGAGACAAGGACGAGCACTGTGTTTCAGAATGGAGATATTTAACAGTGTTTTTCATGGCATGAAGTTTAATAACTTTAATTTCCATTTTACCTTCCTTACTTTGAGCTTTTGTTGTGTGAAAAGTGTTCTGTTGTTCATGTAATATAATTTGGCTTTTTGTAGTTAAAAGCCTTCAGACTTTCTCTAGAAACTGTGGCAGGAGAGGCAGATTCACATCAAAGCCCTGGCCAGCCAGTCTCACTCTATCAATTTAGAAAGATATTCATTAAAAGTCACTAGAATACAGACCACATATATACAAGAGAAAATAAGATTCTTCCTTATTCTAGACCAAACCTAGTTGCAACCCAAAGGGTAAGATTTAAAAGTGTTTTCCAAAAAATGCAGCTTCCTGTTCTTTTCCAGCAATATAGCATATTTTTAGAAACAAAGGACTGCAGGATGGTATTGAAGATTTTTGCACTGGTGGGGGTAATCTGGGGTTTAACTTCTACAGCCTTCCTCTTTTGGAAAAAATATTAGAAGAAATTTAGGGAGGACTTACCATCAATCAGAATAGTTTGTGGCATATGAAGCAATTCCAATCCCATGTTCCATTCCTTGCACTAAAATAGAGATTTACAAATGGCCAATTCATTTCCATTTGAGGCACAGCGCTTTGGAGCTTTTCTTTTGAAAAATAATGGTCTGTGCACTTTTGAATTGCTGTGTGCCACAGCTTCAAGTGACCCTGAAAAGAGAAACCCATGATTT
Organism: Parus major; assembly: GCF_001522545.3. NCBI lineage: Eukaryota > Metazoa > Chordata > Aves > Passeriformes > Paridae > Parus > Parus major. Next base: position 54,750,942 of record NC_031770.1, on the reverse strand, counting down.
AAAAATTGTTTGGCATATCACTGTTTTGAGTTCTAAAGCCTAGCTGGAAAACACAGTGAATCGATTGGACTACTTTTCCTGGCAGGACAGGCTTTGATTAAGCTGGTTTTTAGCCAATTTGAAATGTTTGGGAGAATAAGACTTAAAATGCTCTAAAACACTTTTTGTTTCATTTCAGGTTGATTTTTTTTCCAAATGTAAGTGGCTAGGAATAAGAAATGTCTTCTGAAAAAAGAGTAAAATTTGAGAGACCAGAGCTTAAGAGGCAGAGATGTGAATAAAAGTGTACCACATAGTCTCATCTCAGGTTCACATCTCTCCTAAACAGACAATGGAGGCTGGTATACAGGGGCATCTCAACAATCCTTCTCTCAGAGCAAATGGTCGAATTCCTGCAACAAAGAGCAAAAAGTTCAAATTCAATTTTCTTTCTTTAATTTTTTTGAGTACTCAAAAGTCAGCGCTTTACTTAGTTTATGAGAAATGCTGAGAAGGAAGCTTATCTTAGCAGGGTTTTGGTTTCATATCATTGCAGACAGGATAGCTAGTTCCCTTTCTCTCTTCCAAAAATTTATATCACCATTCTTCCACAAAATGAAGAATGATCTTGCTTCTGTCCTGTGTGATTTATTTTTCTGCCAGATGTAGGCCCTGTGTACTTTAAACCCAAACTGTGTTGCTGTACGTAACATCTCAAAGATTGAATGTTGGCTGAGCTGAGCATTTCTGTGTCTTCAGTCTCTCAGGGCTTCCTATTTCCATCATCCTTGCCACTTGGTCCCATCTGTCATTGCAGAGATAACTTCAAGAGAATAAACAAAGATACTCAGGTTGTTGTCTGAAAGTACCTCAAGCCTTTCCTTGGTAAGGCTCTGACAGAACAACAGCAGCCAAGGGTATCTCTGCAGTTCAAAAATTCCTAGGCAACATCTGAGAGATGGTCTGCAACCACACACCCCAGTGTTATGGTTTAGAAATGGTATTCCCCAATTTAGTGTTCCCACTGAAACAATGCACTGTTTGCTTGCTCTCCCCTAGCCCTCACCCAGCAGCTGGCTGGAGAAGAGAATTGGAGACACAAAAAGTTAAAGATCACGGCTGAGTTAAGCACAATTTACTGGAAACAGCAACAAGATGAGGAAATGAGCAGTAACAGCTACAATATAAATTCCAAAGTGTACAAGATAAGCAAACAATTCACATGTGATCGCTCAAGAACCCACATTACCCAACCACTCCCTCCACCTCACTTACTGACTGGAAGGATTCCATTCTCCCTGGAAGAGAGTCCCTTCTGCCCTTGGCAATGATCTGAGGTGGTATAGAATATATAGAACCTGCAGGGCCTGGCCAAGATCCTTCTGGCTGCTGCAAAAAATTAACCTTGCCCTGGCTGGAACCTGGACACCCAGCAGGTCAGAATCTCCACTTATTTTCTGCTCCCACTTCAACGGGAAAAGTTTTAAACTCAACGGTTTCCTTCACGTAAGTCTTCTGGTGGAAACCAATGAAAAGATGGTGCAATTTTATGTATAGGTGTAGTTCTGCTTGGATGTATTTATAATTCATCAATATTAATACCATAAGCTACTTTCATCATTCATGTCAGTGCTAGTCAGACAGCAGGAATGAAGCTTGTATTTCTATTCGCCTCACAAAAATTTCATCCAGCAAGGAATAGAATATATACTAGGAAACAACTCAAAAAATAATAAAGATCAACTCAATGCCAATGAAGCGATGAAAGACAATCAAAGATGAATTTGCTGTACATCTGAAGGAGTTGGAAGAGAACAGGAACACCCAGCTGGACTGATTTTGTTTACTGCAACTTATTTTAATTAAGATTTACAGTTGCGTAGGAATTCTGATCCACCGGAAAAAAGAGTAGTTATTTAAGATGAAAGCATGAAATAAAAAAAAAATATTTGAAAATTTACTATGAAAGAAAGACATTTTCAGACTACTTAAAAAAGGAATATAAATAATCAGGGAATAATATAGAATATTTGTACATAAGGTTTCTTTGAGACTTATGCTTTTAGAGCATCTCTTGAGCCATGTTTATTTCTTGGCATTAACTGAGCAATAAAGACATAAAGCAGGTGGTGATGTGGTCCTTTATTATTTCTTTATTTGTTATTAAAATAAAAATACTTCTTCCTAATTCTATGTCAGTATCTTAGGATCTTGTGGGCTTATTATTCTTTTTTCAGTCAGATTTTTATTTTCAAAGTTAAAAAATATTTTCAGCCTTGTTCTACACATCACTTACTACTACCACTTACTACTAAATCTAGATCTCCTTTAAGATCTACTTAGTCTGTGATTTAGTTTTACTTGTGGAAAAGCAATAACTGTTCATAACTTTTCTTTGTGCTAGCGCAAAACACAAGGATTGTAAATATTGTAAATATTGTAAATATTGCTGTCAGATATCTATAATTGTCAATGTGTAAACTGTCCCATTCACCTGAAACTCATAAAAGTCTTCCTGCTAATTTGTTCAAGAAATGGTCTGAGCACTGACAGAGTAAATTAATTTGGCTGATTTCGGACTGAGGTTGACTCCTTCTTTGCACCTGATGTGATAATGCAGTGATAACCAGTGCTAATTCCATGGTGCTGCAGATTTAGGAGAAATGTTTTATCAGGGCTTGCCACTGCAGAGTTTGGGATCTCTCACTGTTCATCTGCAAGTGATAGCATTGAAAAAGGTCTGTCCATTCCTTTCTCACCTCTGCACTAGCTCTGCACAAAGTCTGTTACCTGTTGAATCCTGCAGAGCTGTTACAGTTCCCAAAGAGAAATGTAATTTGAATGCAAAACCTCTTTCCCATGCAGTAGTTTCTATAGCTAATTAAACCATGAAATAAAAACTATATTAAATGCCTGTGCCCCCTGAAGCTGCATACAAACATATCTCACTCTGCTTAGACCATGATTTCTAGAAAGTGGGTTGTAACTCAGCCCTGGGAAACCATGCAGCCCTGTGGTAGCATTCTGCCATTACCAGTGAGAGGCCACAAGCTTTGCAATGAATTTCCAAGGTCTCAGGACTGAGGCTTGAGAGCTGTGCTTAGTTCAAACTCTTTTTTACCTGTTGCAGCTTTGTCATACTTGTTTTAGCCATGACAATAATTTCTGTAATTGACATGATGTTTATGTCTAATTTATTTTGGTTTTATCATCTTTGTGTGTCACAACCACAGTTTTACATAGGTAGCAGCAAGCAGCAATTTTTGTAAGTAGAGTGAGATATTTATGGCTCTGACATAATGTTGTAATGTAGAGAAGTACATGTCTGACACAACATCAGGGTTATTGAGTAGTGAAGCCACAGGATGTGGTACAGACATGGGAAGATGTGCTTGATAATGGAAATCCCATAGCTATAAATATATCACTAAAATACTGTTTTTTAAAAAAAGTAAAAGGTAGAATTGTACCAAACCAGTCTCAAATGTCACAAAGAGAAAAAAAGAAATAGTATCTAGCATGAATAAAATGCATCAAATATAGATCATTCAGCTGTAAAATAGAGAGCAGATCAAATAATCAAGAAAAAATGGTGGTAGTAAACACAAAAAGATGAATATAGAAAGATCAAAGAAAAGTAAAAGTAAAATATCAGAAAAGTAAAGAAGCTATCAAAATGAATATTACATTCCTCCCAGAAAATGGCTCCAGTTACTGGCAACTCGAGTGTGTATTAAAATTCTAAAAATTCTTTATTAATTGTGATTTTTTTTTCTCTACTATTCGGAATCTGGACTAATATTTACTAGATTCTGAAGATTTCCACTACAGTAGCGTTACTATAGTAGCAATACACTGTAGACTTTTTGTATCCACATGTGTATTTCTACTTTGCCCATAAACAATATTTTGAGTGTAATACATCCTCATATCAATAACAAAAGGCAGTGATTTCAGTGAAGTTTAGGCCTTTGTACAGTAGGTCAATATCATTGTTCCTCAGCCTTTAAATCCTATTAAGTTATGGGTCAATGCATGTCAGCCCAAACTTTCTCTCGATGTTTTCTAAAACCTGGAAGGCCTTTTTTCCTTGTGGCAGAATTTCAGCTGTCCACTGCCAGTCCCTGCTCTCTTGGTCAGTGTCCTTTCCCAGTGTACTTCCCCAGTGTCATTTCTAGTGTGCTAGCATGGCACACCTTGAAGCACGCTGAGCTCAAACCTTGACAATTTGGCAGAAGTCCTGTGTCCTTCTGGAACAGCACACATGCTCCCAGGCACCCAGGAAACTACAGGCTGATGCCTTGTGCACCTATAAAACTGAATCTTTATTGGTGTTAGGCATGGACAGTGAGTTTCACAGGATGTTAGGAGCTGCTTCTCAAAAACAGTTTTTCCACATGATAAGTAACAGTTCTTACCTCTAATTTATTTTATTTCTACGTTACTACTTTCCATAATATAATATATTTCTGGTTTATGGTAAGGTTTCAGAGTGTGGCTAATTTAACATTGTTGTTACCCTTAATTTTTTGAGAAGACAGCAGAAGTCTAATCTTTGAGCTATATTTCAAATCTGATTGTTTATAAACCATCTGTTTTATTAAAATTGGAAGCCCAGAGAATGACATCACAAAATCTAATATTTCCTTTCTTCTTTATTTCCCCAGTGAAAGGAATATCTTTTTCTACTTCAATTAGTTTCCAGTCTCCCTTCTGCAATAGAATCAAGATGTTTCATGCTGGCCAAATTATTAGTGACAACTGACTGGCATACAGAGGAGACTTGTATCTAAAATGTGATTTAACAAACTGATTGAGTCCTAAACATGGAGCAGTCTGACTTTCAATGTTCCATTCTGAATTAGTTTTCTGGTACTATGGGAAATTCCAGTAATTTTCAGCTACTATTGACAGGATATTCTAAAGCCTATTTTTTTTCTGGCTTCTGAATACTTTCCCTAGATGATTGTTCCATTGCTTATTATGATATTTGTTCAACCAAGCAATAAGTCAATAAAATAAGTGAAAGCTTCAGTTGTTGTCAGCCAACCCTGAGAAATTTCCTAGTTAGTGAGCCCGAATCTTTGGGTCACATTGCAAAGTAGATTTTTATTGTATTACAAAATATCTGGGTAGATATTCTGGTGGTTCTTGCAAAAGTTTGTCCTGAGTATACAACACTGAAGACAAGTTGTGCTAAGATAAGGACAGGGAAGGTCAGATGACAAAATTTAAATATCAAATAATTTCTTAAACGTTAAATTATGTGCTAATTAATGGAGAATGAGCTTTACATTTCTATTTCTGAGACTTTTTAGCTAGCAAAATTTACTAGCTAAGATACATCCTATAATAATACAGAATCACAAAATAATTTTGTTTGGAAAAGTCTTCTGAGATCATCCTTTGAGTCTAACCTTTGACATGATCAAACACAGCATAGCACTAAGTACTACATCCAGTTGTTTCTTAAACACCTCCAGGGATGGTGACTTCACCACCCTCCTGGGCATCTTAATCCAATGCCTGAAAACCCTTTTAGTGAAGAAATTCCTTCTGATGTCCAGCCTGAACCTCCCCTAGCACAGTTTGAAGCCATTTCCTCTTGTTCTATCACTTGTTGCCTGGGAGAAGAGGCTCACCCCCACCTGGCTACAATCTCCTTTCAGGTTGTAGAGAGTGATAAGGTCTCCTGGGAGCCTCCTTTTCTCCAGGCCAAGCAACTCTAAATCTCTGCTTCCCACGGGACTCATTCTCTACAATCTTCACCAGCTCTGTTTCCCTTCTCTGGACTTGTTCCAGCCCCTCAATGTCCTTCCTGCAGTGAGGGGCCAGAACTGATCACAAGACTCAAGGTGTGGCCTCACCAGTGCCAAGTTCAGGGGGACAATCCCTGTCCTGCTCCTGCTGGCCACACTATTGCTGATCCAGGCCAGGATGCCATTGGCCTTCTTGGCCACCTGGGCACAGCTGGCTCATGTTCAGCTGCTGTTGACCAGCACCCCAGGTCCTTTTCTGCCAGGCCACTTTTCTGATTTGAATTTTTGCTGCCTTCAATGACAGCATGCAGGAGCAGAAAAACCCCTGCCCTAAACAAGAAGTGAGTCACAGGCTGTACCTCATTTTTGTCAACAACAAAATTGATGCCTGTAGAAAGTATAAGATTGAAGACCACAGAGCAAAGCTTTCTGCTGTGGAAAGTATATCCAGACCACTGAAATACAGATATATTATGTTCCATGAAATAGACTCTGTTTTCTTTGGATCTCTTTATACATTGATCCACCAAAAAATCCTGAAGCAAGAAGTATGTAGGCTACATGTTACAGTATTTGCTGCCATTCCCTGTAAATCTGCTATGGTACCCCTCACTTTTTATATTTTGATGAACAGTGCAGAAGAATTCCCATTACCTCCTCAGTGTCATCTTCTTTCTTTAAAGACTCCTCTTGTTTCTATCCTGAGATGTACAGTCTCTTACCAGTTTGAAGAGTCTAGGATGTTCTTAGGGTGTGTGCAGGACAACTTTTTGTTGGAGCTGGTGGGTGAGTCCACCAGGGGAGGGACAATGTTAGACCTATTGTTTGCAATTAGAGATGGGCTGGTAGGAGATGTGGTGCTTGGAGGCTGCTTGGGGCACAGTGATCATGAAGTTATAGAGTTATAGATACTTGGTGAAATGAGGAGGAAGAGCAATAAAACTTTTACAGTGGACTTCCGGAGGGCAGACTTTGGCCTACAGGTATATCCTGGCCTGTGTCAGGAATGGTGTGGCCAGCAGGAGCAGGGAGGTCATTCTCCCCCTGCACTGGGCACTGGTGAGGCCACACCTGGAGTGCTGTGTCCAGTTCTGGCCCCTCAGTTTGGGAAGGACGTTGAGACCCTTGAGCGCGTCCAGAGGAGACAACGAGGCTGGTGAGGGGCCAGGAACACAAACCCTGTGAGGAACGGCTGAGAGAGCTGGGGGTGTTTAGCCTGGAGAAAAGGAGACTCAGAGTGACCTCATCACTCTCTACAACTCCCTGAAAGGTGGCTGTAGGCAGGTGAGGGTTGGTCTCTTTCTCCAGGCATTATCTGACAGAATGAGAGGACACAGCCTCAAGCTGCACCAAGGGAAATACAGGTTGGATATTAGGAAACAGTATTTTATAGAAAGAGTGGTAAAGTACTGGGATTGTCTGCCTGGGGAGGTGGAGGAGTCACCTGGGTGTGTATAAAAAAAGACTTTATGTGGCACTTGCTGCCATGGTTTAGTTGTTAGGGCTGGGTTGGACTCGATGACCTTGAAGGTCTCTTCCAACTTAGTGATTCTGTGAATTCTATGGTTATTAAATCTAATCCACTCAGAAGTTCAGAAGTTATTTTCTTGCTCTCCTGTTTTGTGCCTTTCCTATAGTCTCATTTAGACAGAGAATAGAAAGTATTTTCAGTTGAATCATAGACATTCACAATTGCACAGTGATGTTTTGACATTATTTGCTAGTCCCTAATAATTCATATTACTTTTTGTGCTCTTTCTTTAGCATTAAATCAGGATTCTTTTGACATTGTCACTCTAACTATTGATCCTGATCCTGACCCTGATCAGCCCTTCCTTGGTAGTTATTTTAGTGCTATTAGTGTTTAATGTTTAGTAAGGACTAAATATTTCTCATTTTCAGTATTTTCTAGTGTACTTGATGGTTTCTATAATTTCATTGTCAGCCTACTCAGCAAGGTCTTCTTCAAGGAGAGAGTTATTTGTAATATTCTTAAATACAGTATATTTTTTCTTTTCTCTATCTACATCCTGTTAAGCAGTTACATATCCATTGAAAAGCATAGATTTTTTGGAAGTTTTTCTAACAGCATCTTTTTATAGATAAACTTGACCTTTTGATGTTCCTTCACAGCATTTCATAAATTATGACTCTACAAAAATCATGATATTCTCCTACAGCATCTTAATTTGTTCAATAATCTCTGATGAGAGAAGTTGCCAAAAATATATTTAGAACTTTAAATATTACTTACCTGTTGAAACATCATTACAAGAAAGGTGACGTCTCTCATGCTGTTTTCCTTCATCAGAAGGATCCCCTTGGCTACATATCAATACCGACATTTTTCCTTTAATAATTTTTCATCTAGCAATCAGCTAGAGATTGCTTCAGGAAAGGCTTTCAGTCTATATTATAAAGCCAGATAAAATGCAAAAAATCACAGTGAGTGCTTCTGCAGTGGCAGCTTTTGAATTAAGAGAAGTGATATGTTTGATGAAGTCAGGAGTTACTCTGTATTTATGAGGCAGGTAATTTATACATCCAGAGTGAATCCAAAGTGATCATGAAGTTCAATTTAACAATTCTTATGAATGTGGTGATATCTCTATGAGTTCAGACAAAAGTTGAGCCTCTCATTTTTTTGTATTTACTGTATATGAATGGAAAAGAGGAGGTTTTTTTCAGTTGTGTTCATTATTTTAAGTGATGCCATTGTATAATTCAGACATTTTTCCATCTCTTTTATTTTTGAATAATCAGTGAAACACAAAAAATTAATTTACTGTGATAAAACTTGATTCTTCTGCAATATAAATTTTCTGCCTGCTTTATTTGTTACTATGCACTGTAAGTGGCAGCAGCACTTACTGCATGAAAATATAATTTTTTTGCACAGAACACTTAATTTAGCCTAATATGTCAAAGACAGGAAAGTAACTCAAGGACACAGTAAATGGTAGAGAAAAAATGACTGGGATAAAAGCAGCCAGAACAAGAATTTTAATTCCATGGAGGTCAGTTGAGATGGAAGGATATGCATTATACTAAAAGTATTATTTTCTACTTTTTTTTCTGAAAAACGTAGCTAAGATGCTAAAAGCTTTGCATTGTCCTTCTGTACAACAAATAACAGATTTCACATGGTCCAGATCAGGTAAAGACCAGGAGCTTACAATTTTCAAGATGCAATCCTACAGCTATCTGTACCGGAGAGTAAATCTACCCATTCAATCCATTTTTGGAAGCTATTTCCTCACAAAATACAGAAGGAATATCAGATATGAGAGTGAGATTTAGGTTTGGGACAGATTATAGATACAAATGGAGGATTTGTAAAACAAACAGGGGAGAATTATCTGGAAGCAAACTGGCGGGAACACCAGTAAGCTTAGTTCTCCCAGTAACATGCCATATCGTTAGAAATTAGGAGAATGTTTCCAAGTCCCATTCTGCAATCTATTCCAGAAAACTTAGTTTCCTGAAAAGCTGAGGCACACAATTATTATTCTTAGAAATGCTGCGTGGTATATGATTTTCTGATGGCCTTGAGTTGGAGAAAGGTGTATGAGCAGGTTTCAAAGGTGTCTGTTCTCTGTGTGCACATAGATGTGTGCACACACACATGGAAACACACACCCCGCCACGGTACCATGGAAGACCTCTTGCTTTGCTTGCCCAGCTGCAAACCGAAGGGCTTCCTCTCTTAATCCTTCTCAAGTAATTTACTTCAAGGTTTCCTTTGAACAGGGTCCTGTAAGAGTAGGATCAAGTCACAGAATTGTTAGTCAGAGTGTGCTGATGAACATTCAACTTTGTTCAAGATAAAGATGAGTTGATTTCTAAGACATATGTTCTTCTAGGCACTTACATGAGGCCATTTCTAAAGGCAAATACTGGCAGTTGTTCTCTTCTGCTGTCTCTTACACTGACAGTAAATAAGAAAGAATCTATTATATTAACCCTTTTGTAGGCCCTTTGAGAAATAAATTTCAGTAATATCTCAAGCTCTATTCACACCTTTCACATTTACCTCACAAAGACATTAGAGAGAATTTTAGAGAGAGTTTTATTTTTTATAATGTTTTTAACAGATTTATTGTCAAAGGTATCCTCAGTTCCACAGAACCATGCAGCTGCTCTTTTGTCTTCATTGCCCAGAAACTTGCTTCAGAGGGAAATTAAATCAGAGATGCTAAAGAGTAAGTAGATTACTGAGTTGCCTTTATGATGTCTACTGAAGATTATTAAAAATTATCTAAGGCATACTCTGATTTCCCTCAATTTTCTCTTGACCCAGTAAATCATTTTATGTGCAGTCTTGTATTCACAGCAAAGAGAAACTACATTTAAACTGACATTTTTATTTTATATTTCACATAGGCATCTTCATTTGACAATAAGAAATGAATGTCAAAAAGGTACATTTTAACTAACAAAGAAGAAAGTAGTTAGTATTTCACTCTGATTCCATATGTAATCATCTATTTTAATAGAGCAGAGCATTCATTATTCTTTGGAGAGTGTTCTCCCAATGCTTATGATAATTCATTGGATACAATTTTAACTTTTATCTATTCATAATAAAAATCATTCTAGGTCAAAACCAAATTAAATGAAAGAGAAAATATGAAAAAAAAATCAGGCAATTTTAAACCATTATTTTGATTTTTGCTTTTAAAGATTTCCACTACAATTAAATATGAAAACATAATTAGTTTATATTTAAATTAAATACTTTGAGTTGAAATACAAGACAGATGGGTTAGAAAGATGAAGCCCTGTCAAAATATTGATATGAAAAGTATGCAAGGGGGTTTTTTCTTATTACAAGTACTGTTTTCATAAAGTGATATTTTCTGCTGAAATTAATATTTTCCCCCAGAAAAGAGGATCCTGCTAGGTCCAATTTCTTCTGAAATTACTTCTGCTGTGTAAATCTGTGGTCCAACTTCAATTAAATTATCTTTTTATTGTCTCTCACAAACCAGAGGACAGATGATGTTATTACCATCTCTGTAAAGACAAGTTTCAAGCATTGCAACATCTTTATTAAAAAATAGTAATTAATTTCTCTATAAAATTTTCTAAGATCTAGTTAAGGAATTATTACTCTGAGTTATAAAATTACAAAATGTATGCAGAATATGATTTAAATAGAAAAAATATTTACTTTTATCTGTTTCCTTATAAGTTTTTAGAGGAAGTAGATATAATGCTATATTGTAAGATAGAATCAAATACCATAAAAATGATTAAATGTCAGTGACCAAGCAAAGAAGTCGTTCATGGGATATAACACCAGGAAGATTAAAGGTCAGAAATGTTCAAATTGACTCCTTATATTTATATCAAGCAGAAAAGCTTTTAAACACAGGTTAATGAAGACTTTAATTTCATCTTTTTACAAATACCAAGCAATCAGCGCATATTTAAAATATTATAAACTTGACTGAATGTTAGAAACATAGCTGTCATTTTTGTCATATGTGTTCTGCTCTGTGCTGAATGTGGCTAAATGTGAATTTTGGATTGGACTTGCCTATTGGCATAATAAGTCTTGGGAAGAATTTGTTAGCATTAAGAAAACAACATTTGCTCTCTGCTTTGCAGCAGAGCAGCTACCACAAGAGAGACCCCTGTATTTCTGGAGAGCAATCATCTCTCCTTCTTATGCCCAATGCTAGCCAGGCTGGTTGATGGGCTTATTATGGGCTATTATGATTGCCATGTGCATGTTTCCTGCTAAATATTGGCTCCAGATGTGCTTAAAAAGCAGCTACAAACAGCTTCAGCTATGCAAAAACTCCCCAGGTCTTTTATCAGCAGGTATTATTCTTATGCAGCAGTCATTTATTCTCTACCAAAGCTTCTTTTGAAGATTGATGTTGCTCCTGTCTCTAGTCCTGGATTAATAACTGTGTTGGGGTCATATAACCCCCACTTTCATTTCAGATATAACAGAAAGGGAAAAAAAAATTTCAAGAGCAGGTTTACACTATTATTATGTGGATGAGAAAGGCTGCAAAAAGAAAATACAAATGGTAAATAAGGAAAAACGTGCCTGACAGCTGAATTCAGGTAGACTGGCATGTTCAGTGTGCTCAGTGATGCACAGAGGTCCTGGGAGGGGTTAGCAGGTGCCTCTGTTAGCAGAAATTTGGGGCTCAATGAAGAAAAATCTCTGCTTTTCTTTATTGTAGCAAAATGTCTTGCTCTCTTCCTCGAGCAACCAGCCATGACAACCCCCACCTCCTTCACATCAGTCTGATTCTTACCCTCAGTATACTTACTGACAGTTTCCCAGTTTTATGTAAGATCCACGTCCTGGGGTGAGCAGGACAAGTGAGTGACTGCTTCCAGGCCTAAGGTAGAAAACTGAAAAGTGTACTATTGATACCTAGAGCTTAATCTAAAAATACTTTGTGGCTTCTCTGAGATTTTGTCAAATAAGTAGGATAGCAGGAATAGAATCTGAAAATTATGCTTAGGTTTTGAAATGGAAGAGACAAAGAGGTAACTGTTAATGAAAGCTGGAGTCAAAATACATTGGTCAGTCTCTTCCTATGGGGAGAAGATATGGTGGCTGGATACTTCTAGAGCACTAAGGATCTGTCTGCTGGAGGTTTGAAGGTAATTGCAAATTGGTGGTGGTGGGGCTGTTGGAGTGGTTTGTTTGTTTTGGGGTTTTTTTCCCAAAAGCCTTTAGATAAAGAGACAAGATCAAAACAGAAACTTGGACCATGAAAGACTAAAAGAAGTGGGGTTCTTCCAGGAAATGCTTTTATAGCTGAAATTCAGCAAGATGCCCTTGTTCTTCATTCAGTTGCTCTAGAAAGATCAAAGACTCAAATGAAGCCTAAAGATTTTTTCTTATTTAGAAAGACCACCAAGAATGTCAGTGGACTCAGCTTTTATTTCACCTCCTGTCAGCTCTTTACAACACCATGACATATCATGGACAATAGCTAATAGAGATATGCTGAGGAGAACCTGAATTTTGTGAATAGGGTTTTTACAGATTCATTTCAACAATTAATAAAGATCTAGGAAGTCAGGTGGATCTTTTGATTTAATTCTGATTACAAGAACTGAAGAAAATCAGTACAAACAGGGAATTTTCCTCATACAGTTTTTCCATACTGTCGATATGAGAAAGCAAATGTGGCTCACTTCTTTTCAGGCTGCAGCAAGTGTCTCATTCTTCCATGATATGGTAAGACTATTTTTCTGCTAACAAGAGTCCTTTGCATCATTTCTCCTCAAGAACTCAGAAATTAAAGTTCTCTGGAGAGAACAACATAGCTTAAAAGTTAAATTTTTTAAATTTGCCTCTACATTAGTTAAACAATCATAAAAAACTGGAAAATGAGGCATTGGATTGTCAGGTCACAGACTTAGTGTTAGAGAAGTAATATATAAAATCTATCAATTTTGAGTATGCTGCACTTACTTCTAAATTGAACACCTCAAAAAATTTCCAGAAAGTTTTAAAGAAAAGAAAATAAAAAAGGAGATGTTAGCGTGATGTAGCATGGCGATTGAGGAAATGCAAATTGGTCACAGAAATTCTGAGTCTTCCCTTGAAACTAAAGTTCCAGAGTGAAAAGGAAAATCTGTCAGACCATGTTGACCTGAAAAGCATCCATCCACTGATCAGAGAAAACAACGTAGTAGCAAGCATCATTTACCCTTTTGTACAAAGTAGCAATGTCTAAATCTCCGGCAGCTAGAGAGGTAGAGTGCTGGTGCCATTCCAATCGAGTTCAGTTATCTGTCCCAACCACTGAACCACTCTTTCCTGGTCTGTTTTCAGATCAGGAAACAAACCATAGAATCATAGACTGGTTTGAGTTGGAAGGGACTTTACAGATCACTGAGTTTCAACCTCCACTGCATTGGGCAGGAACAGCTTTTACTAGACCAGGTGTCTCAAAGATCCATCCAGCCTGGCCAGGAGCACTTCAAGGGATGGGGCATCTCCTGCTTCTCCAGACAGCCTGTTTCTTACCACCCCCACAGTAAAGAATTTCCTCCTAATACCTAATCTAAACCTGCTCTCAGTTTAAAAACATCTCTCCTTCCCCTATCCCTACATGCTTTGTAAAAGTGCCTCTCTGGGTTTCTTGTACCCTTTAGGTCCTGGAAGGTGTGTGTCGACTGCAACACACAGCTTGGTGTTGTCAGTAAAATTGCTGAGGGTGCACTGTGCATGTCACCAATAAAGATGTTGAAAAGTCTGAGGAACAGCACTCCTCACTGGCCTTCACTTCATCAAGCCATTGATTGCAACTCTTTGAGTCTGACAATCCAGTCAGCTCTTTATCCACTGAGAGGTCCATTCTTCAAATCCATGTCTCTCTACAGAGAAGGATGCCACGTGGGATAGTGCCACTTGGCAAGGTAAGTGGCCTTTTTACTATGAGGTAGAATCAAATAAACAGTGATTTAGGGAAATTTTGAATTTGATGATGAAATATAAATAAGTCAAAAAGCTAACTTTTCATTTGGTATTAAGTCGCAGTATGTTTTACAAATGCTATTCCAGCTGAAGGTTCAGCCAATTAACATTGCAGTTCATTAAAAAGATTGATTATTATTTGAGTTGGAGAAGACTGCTAAGTACCAATTTCAAGCTACCTTTAATAGCCTCATATCTGTAACAGATGCTGGTTGTCAATTCTCCTGAAATGCACAAAAAATATTCAACACAACAAATGGCCCTTTACAAAGTGTACTCTCCAGCTCCTGGAAATCAATATCATGGAAAATTTTTAACTGAGAATTTTCATTTGTTTTTTCAATTAGAGCTGATGCTGATGCCTCACTTCAAAAAAATAGTGATTGCATATAAGATTTAGATATGGCAAAAAAAAACCAATCTTTTTTTCTGGTTGTTATAACATTCAGCTCTAAAACCTGGAAAATACAGAGAAGGGCAGAGCAGAGCAGAGATTATTTAGAAAAAGCACTTTACACTGGAAGACTATAATTTATGTTATTATTCTCCAATGTATCCCAGAAGACCAATGGGTATGGAATGATACAACGCATTTACAAGTATTCTTCTCATGATGTGGGATTTATAAAATATGCTAGCAGTCTTAGAAATTAAATAGATGATCAGATGTACTTCTCAAGTTGCACAGGAAGAAAAAATGAAGGAATAAAAGAAAAGTGTCAGTTTGGAGACCTCCAAAGGACACATTTTGCTTATTATTACGAGAAAAATTATTATTATTTCTTGTTATTTTCCCAGAAGATCAAATGCACAAAAGGGAGGAGGGTTAAAAGCAGAGTCCTCAAACACTAACTATTAGTCAAAACATCCTGAATAAACTAAAGCAGGGAGACATGGGGATGACTGACAAAACAGCAAGGTGCAACACTAAAGAGCAAGAAGGAAAAAACAATAGAAGGATGAGGCTTTAAAGCATCAGCAGCAGTGAGAAAGCACAGTGTGCAAGAGGAGCAGCTCCCCAGGCTGGTGATGCAGCTCCAGGTGGGAAATGCAGTGCTGCTGAACAACTCCTGCCAATGCAGTGATGAACAGACCTGAAAAAGACATTAATTTCAGCCCACGCCATCTGTCTGATTTTAAAGTATTAATTTTGAGCTGTGTTTTTCCCTTCTGCAGTTGAATGATTGTCCTCTGCATTATCAAGTCCCTGGATTTCCAGGCTCTCTGCTGCTGTTATGACTTGGATTAAAACATGCCCATGAAGCCCCTGGCTTGCAGCTGCTGCAGTGGCAGCTCTCCTGGGAACCTGGGCTAATATTATTCTTACTAAAGAATAATAGTCTGAGGCAGGCAGGCTGCATGCTCTGGCAATGATTAGCAGCCCCCAGCACTCACTGCCCATCCTGGCTCTCTAAAGAACCCCTTCAGTGTTACCCATCAAATCAATTCAAATACAAACACAAATGAGAACTCAAGCTTTTCCACTTTTACTTATTTTCAGTTTTATTTGACTGAAAATAATTGCTGATTTTTTTTCTTAAGTATGAAAACATTTACACCTTTGAAAGTGTTTAATGTCTAAGAGCTTCTTTTCTTTAATTCTACCACAATTTCCATGCAGATGAGAACCCCCAAAATCTTGCCTCACAAAAATCAGGATTATTTTTAGGTCTCTGAAAGCCACCAAAGCATAAAATCTGTGGATCATCTTTCTTAATTGTTACACTATGCACTTTGACATTTTAAAATATTTTATTTGTAATATTGTTTACAAATTGTTTTATTGATAATATTTCCAAAGTTAATTTTCCTTACATTGGATCTTACATTGCAACTTGCTTCCTTTAGTCTCTTACTTAATAATCAGTGTATTGTTTTAGGGAGACAAAAATAATTTTACATTTATAAATGCTTATATAAAATAATTTATACATAAATGAAAATGTATTTTTGGTATTATTTCATTCTATTACTTGTCTCTTTTTCCTTGCTTTCTATTATTCCCCTTTTTCTCTCTTTGTACTGTGGTTTCTTATCTCTGTTTCACCTCCAGAGTTCCTTTCTTCTTCCCTGTCTTATTTATTTCCAGTCCTTCATGCTAATTTTTTGCTTAACAGCACAACACTCAAACTATTTCATTAATGAAGAAAATGGTTGGACTGTTGTGAAGATCATTATGGACATGTAGATTTGAAAATACTTCATACTCTGCTTTTATGAAGTTTAGATTTAATACAGTTAAAGATGCCTGTTCAAACATTTCTGGGACTGGGAGACATCCTGTTCTCTGAACAAGATTGTGTCATTTTCCAGAATGTGTTCACATATAAACAATGGGCAGCTTGCACAGCAGGGTAAATGATGTTTCTGCACACCACAGCCATAAGCTCTCACTCCTGAAGATGAAGTGCAGTGAAATGATCCACTCAGCCATAGCCTTTGCTGGGACACAGGAAATCTTCCTCCAGTTTCTGTACTTTTACATTTGCCTGCTAGCCTGCCAGCATGCTCCTGCTCAAAAAGAGATTATGGTGAGTTCAGGACAAACCGTAGTGCACACAGCAGAAGCTAAAACCAGTTGACCACAAGAATTCATTTCATCAGGCTGTATATCATTTGCAAAATGCATTAGTGTCTATCATCACCCTTTATCTGTATCCTTCTGTATCTGGAAGGAGAATGGTGAAGTGACTCATTTTAAAACAATTAGCTGATAAGTGTTTTGGGCTGATTAATTGTGAAAAATAGTCCTGGCAAATGCAAACAAAGCTAATGATTTGTTACAGTAATTTTACTACTTCAATCTGGTACTTTTTGAACAACCAATACAGTAAAATAAGAGGCAAGGCTTGTAGTCTTGTTTACAGTTAAGGTTATTATAGCCCCTTTTTGGCCTTTTGCCATTCTTGCCTAAAAAGCTAAATGACAAAACTGCCAAATTATAAATATTTGAGAGGAAATATCCTTTTAATAGTGAGTCAGTGAAAGGACAGTAAGCTTGGACAAAGAATTTGTATTAAACAAGAAGGATTTCCTTGTTGCCTTCAGCTCTCCATCATTCTACCCAAGGTTGTGAAATGTGAACACACAATGTAAGGGTGCATAAAACAATGATTGGCTTATATTCTGAACCTTTCAGTGAAAAAGGGGTATCAGATGGCATTTCATTCAGGTTCAAAATAAATAGTAAAACACCATATTTTCAAATTCTTTCTATGAATGGAAAAGTATGAAGGGCAACATCTTTTTTTTTCCCAGTGCTTTTTTTTCCTAGATGAGTGAGAAATAAACAATTAGAGACTCTTCTATAGGGTGGTGACTGCTTCAGAAGGTCTGAAGAAAAGTCCTTTTTTAGTCCTTTACAAACCACTTCTTTGACCTGACATCTGAAAATTATTTGTTCAATAAAACCACAAAACAGATGCTTGTAGGAGATTTCAAGAGACTCCATTCTCAAGCTGACAAATAAGATCAACTCCTAAGATCTCCTGTAGAAACTACATGGTCATAAAACTCATAAAAACACAATATGTACTCTTTACTACATCAAAATACTACACAACTCCAAACAAATTATTTATATTACTAAACAGGATACTTATGGAAATCTCTGAACTGCAGTTGACCAGACATTGTTTCTTAAATTCAGCTCCATTTTTAAAAGAACTAACTTATGTTTCAGTTATACTAAAAAGAAAAAAAAAATTGTGTCAGCAAGCTTTTGTTGTGATAAACTTATATGCACAGAGAATTTAAATGTTTGAAGCTATACAGAAATTTAAACTTAAAAGGTAATTGGAATGTTGACCAAATATTTCAATCAAGGCTTTGATTAAAGTGAATGTTAAACAAAACCCAGACACTCAATATGTGACCTGTGAAATTTAGAAAATTTGGAGTTTGGGGAATCAGTATTGATAAATTTGAACATTTTAAACCATAAGAATCTGTTTGAAGGTGAAAATGATGACTGGAGTTTCTAATAAAACAGGGAATTGCCTCATCTGTGAAAGGATGGGTTTTTCCTTTGGACCTTACAAGACAATCACTGCAAGGCTATTGATTTTATAATTCCAGGGAAGATAGGCAAGCCCTCATAAAATGATATAGGAGATATAAATTATATGGATTATTACATTTCCTATCAGTCCAACCACAGCAGTACTGATTTAAGAATGCCAGTTATTTACTCTGAGTTATAAAAATAAGTCAATCACATGGGCAGCCTTGGCGTGAAAAATAAGGAGGCAACTTCCTAAGGCAGTAGGTGGGGAACAAGGACCTGCATACCAGCCTTGAAGAGAGAACACTGGCTCTTCCAGGCTGAACTGTCACACTCAGTTTCTACCACCATTCCTCATTACTATGGTTGTTCCCAGTTGTGGGAAGGATTGATCTGTGCAGGGCCCACTCTATGGAGGTGAAAGAAGTGACTCCTCTCTGCAGAAGTCAATGGGTCCACTTGCATTACCCTTTTTTGGTAAATCACTTCATGAAGTGAGTCATGGAGTGCATGAACTGCATTTCTTTTGGGTGAGACTAAATGGTAAGCTTTGTTCCAAGAGCACAACTAATGCTCTCAAACTGTTAGTCCACAATATATGACTAGAATTAAAATAGGGGATAGAAGCCCAAGTATAGAAGAAAAAAAAGAATCCAACATATAATCAGAGTTCTGACTCAGTCCTCACCACCATTTGCTCCACACTCTACCTTACACCTGCCAATTCAGACAGAGCCATAGATCAAAAAATGTTGGACTTGAAGTTCACTCAGATCTCTAGTTGGTCTTTTGGTTTCTCCACTCAGAAAGCTATTCTTTAACATTCTTTTAGGTGATTAATAATGAGCTTTCTCCTCACAATCATTATTTTCTGTAAGGAGAAATTAGGATGCCGCTGGTTATTTAATTTGATTAATATATCAAAGATGTCTCTTTTGTAAGCTGAAAGAAACAGCTTTCTTCACATTATACTGCAAATAGAAAGTATTTGCTTTCTTGGAGAGAAAGACAGAAGGAGCAGTAACTTGCTTTTGATCCTTCTTTAGATATGACAGAGGTGTAATCTCTTAACCATTGCACTTCCTCTTGTTCTGATGTGTCAGTGGAAAAATATGCTTCAGATGAAAAAAGGATTGGTTTCAAGGGTTTTTTTTTGTTGTCCATGAAGGACATCCTTATAAGCAAAGAATGCATGATTCATCTTACTGGGGATCCAAAGAATACTGTAACTCTAGTGTTTCATTTTACCTCCACAAGCAGTCAGCTTTGTTGGCTCTTTTTAATGTTGATGTGCTGGCCATCTTTAGGCTTCCTGTATGTACAAGAAAGTGTTTGTTTAAAGCATAATAACTGCAGAAGCCTGAAAAATCAATGTTCTTATTGTCTCTTTTTGAGGCACCTTCTTGTGGAAGTTTTGATTTGATTGAACAACCTTGTAAACCATCATCTCTAACTATGGTTTTAAAAATAAAACTCTTCCATGATCTCCAGCTTTCTGAAGGAGATCTGGCCCCTGAATTAAAAAAAACATGGTAAATAATCAATCCCACTGAGAGTGGATGCTCAGTTTTCTTAATTGAAGTCAAATGAATAATTCTTGCACCACTCCTCGATGCTGTTTCCTTTGTTGTTTTTAAGGACCAACGATGCATTACCATCCACCTGCCACCAAAGATACTGTCAAAAGCTGGGCAGGACCATTCACTCAAGGAGTCTCTTTGTGTGCATAATGAGGCAAAATGGTACCTCTGCTGAAGCTCTCAGAACTTAGGCATCCACTGTGAGATGCTTGATTGAACTTAGTCACCAGCATCCTCTCATACATTTCCTCTCTGGGGGCTAGCAGTCTGGGTGCTGCAAAACAAATTACTGCAGTCAAGACAACATCTTGACTGTCAAGCACCTTTCAGCCCTTAAAAATCAGGACAGGAAAGGCAGGAAAATAATACCAAAGCACAATAGTGTAATTAAGGCATTCAATATTTCACTAACCAGTTGTTTTACTGAGTCCCAGGCAACATGAAAAAGCAAAGATTAAGCCAAACATGGATATTTATACCACTGTCTCCTGAACAAGATGGGACTTTTTTTGAAGCAAATTGCAGTCTCAAAACTGACAAGTACTCCAAAAAACTACAAGCTGACCTGAGTTAAACTCTCAACTCTTCTTAGTGACTTTTATTTGTAAACCAGCAGTACCCCTTCCTGCTCAATACACACCAACAACTCCACTACTTAGAGTTTTTACTTTTTATCTGTTTTCACCACTTCTGCAATCACCTTCCTAGCAAATAAAATCTTGTGCTTTCACTCTGTTTAACACAGCTTGAGCCCTTCCATTACTGTAGCAACTGGCAACTGGTTCCCTTAGCCTCTGAAAGGTCTCTATTTTAAACCAACATTAAACACAGTTCAGGTTTTACAGCATAGTCTCATGGTGGCAAAAAAGTCCAGCTGTGACAATTGAAATTCTCATTTGCCTCACTTTTGGTGTCTCTAGCTTGGCCTTGCACAAGCTTTCCTTGCTTTGTCCTGTGTTCAGAATAGAGATGTTTTAAAAAAGTTATCTTCACCGATTTCCCAGAGTTCTTTCCATTGCCTGCTTAGATCTCTTTGTTTGTTACTCTTTCCATCTGTTAAGAAAAATCTTCAAAAAAGCCAAAAATGAAGTTACCTGAACTGATTTCCACTAGAAGCCTCTGACTCTATGCTGGAGTGATTTTCTCAGTGCAACAAAGAGCTAACGTGTCTACTGCAATTAGTAGTGACAACCTAATACATCTTGGCTGAGGGTGCTTTTTCATTCTTTCATGCATATTTCATATGGGAAGTACAAAACATCTGGGAAAGTTTGCCTTAGAAGAACTGCATTTCCAGGCTTCAAAATGTCTGAGAATCTCTAATGTTCCACAGAAACCATGTTGGTTTTTTTCCTTCTTAATAATTTTTGTTTCTTTTTCTTTACTTTTTTTTTTTTTTGCAGTTGCTCAATAGCAGGCTATGACTTGACATATTTAGAATACCAAAATAAGATCTTACTTTAGAACAGCTAAAATTAAATGCATGTCACAACTTGAAAAATAAAAATGTTTAAGATAGCCTGCAATTAGTGGACCTTTTCATGTTATGTCAACCTAATACTGAAATACAAAAGTACATTTTGGAGCACCTGATATTTTATTTTTCTACCTATTTCTTTTAAAAGTTTTTAAATTTCAATTAAAAATATTAAATGTAAATCTATGCTCATAAACATGTTTTATTACAAAAGAATAGCTAATCCTTTTAAAAGAAAAAGGAATAACTAGGGAAATTTATATACTACAAAATGCAACATAGTGAAACTGGTTCAGCAAAATAAAACAGACATTGCCTGAGTGAAACCAATATAGTAAGTCTTCTAAATGATTTTTTGCATAAATTATGATGAATATTTAAAAGCTAGTACTGTGATGGTCCCAACTGGGACACTATCATACATACATGGAAGAGCTAGTGATCAGCAAAAAATTTTATCTGAGTACAGCCAGTCCTGCACCATGCTGTGCTGCACATCCAGCGTGGCCTTTCACAGCAGCCTGTGCTGGGCTGCACAAAACCCTTGGCTGAAGGATCACAGCAGCTGGCTTATTGCCACAGGCTGCTCCTGCTGGGTACCAGCAACTGCAGCACCTTCCTGCTCCTGAATACACAGAAGTGCAGCAAAAGGTTACATGAGCATCCTTTCTGTTTGATAGCAGAAATCAGGAACATCAAGAATTCAAGAAATTCCTACAGTAAATGGGGGCACTCTTCCCATGGGCAGGGTCTGGACAGTGTGTACACAGTGTGCATCAGAGGTCTATTGAAAGTTGCACAACTAAGGATTTTTAGCACTTAAAGGGATGTAAGATTATCTGTATTCTTCTTTCTTTTCAGTGTTACCTCTAATACATAGTAATTTAAAGGATACTTAAGTGACTTTTTTACTGGGATCATAACAGACCTATATGTCCTTGTGCAAAACAACTACTTAAAATTACTGTTTGAAAACAGCAGGACTGTGTAGATGGCAAATGGAAATCTGAGTTTCTCACAACAGCCTTACTTCTATTTTTCTTTTCTGTATTCATTGAAAGTACAAGTGCAACTATTTGAGTAAAGGGTTGATGCCCAGCATGTGTACAGCTACTGCTGAACTTCTGATATAATTTCCCTGCTCTCACCCCAAGAGCACTTTCAAGAGGCTTTGGGAAAATTATCTTAGACAACCTGCTCATTTGACTTTTAAGAGCCATTTTTGATGCAGTCAAATACATGCAAATGACATACCAAAATATCCTTTGTGAATCTTAAACATTCCAGACATTTAGTTCAAATTGCCTCTGTAGCAATTACACATAGCCATTACAAGATGTAATACTGTCCTTAGGGCCCCTCAGTGTTAACCCCAAAGCACAAATTGACAATACCAATAATAAAATTATTCAAGTACTTGATTAAGTGACCATAAGATAAGAGTTAAAACTTATACTTTAACTTTTTCTCCCTTTGGCTGTTGCCTATATGCATATCCATTATGAGAACTGTTCAAATAATCATGTTTGGTACAGAAAAAATATACCTTGCCTGTGACTGCATCTGTAATATGCTCCAAATTAGTACACCAACTTACAGCCTTCCAATTTTGTATCACTTGCAAATTTGCTGTGAATACTCTCTGTCCCAGAGACATTACCAAAGATGCTAACCAGTATTGGTTCCGGAGTCAAGCACACCAGTAGTTCCTTGTCCCCAGCTGGACTTTGTGTCACTTATCACAGCCATCTGAGTGCAGCTGCACTTTTTATTCCACCTCATTCTCCACTTAATCAATGCTTTGTTCGTTTGTCTATGAGGATGTTACAGGAGATAAAAAGCCTTGCTAAAGTCAACATAAGGAGTACCCCCTGCTCTCCTCAAATCCATCAAGATAGTCATCTTATCATAGAAGGTTTTCAGGTTGGTTATGTTGCTTTCCTCTTCATCAACATCTATGCCATTTACTTTCCTAATTTTCATGTATTTTCAAATGTCTTCCAGGCTTATTTCCTTCATAACCTTCCTGAGGGTCATGGTGAAACTGTCTGTCTTGTAACTTCCCAGATCCTCCATCTTGTCCTTTGTGAAGACAAAAGTGATACTTGCTTTTTTCCAGTCCTCAGGTGTCTCCCCTGGTCACCACAATCTTTCAAATACAAGGACAGATAAACAAAGACTCGTGAACTTTCAGCCTCTTGTTACAATAAAGCATTGGAAGTCCCATTGGTTGAGAGTGCACATCTTGAGCAACTGAAGTTCTTTAAGCATCAGTAAAGGATAATGATGTAATATGGTCAAATATCAGCAGAACAGATTTTATCAGCAAACCTAAAAAACTGAATGAAAGCAACTGAATATGAGAAAATGATTGTGAGGATTATAGCTTTCAAATATGTAATTGCAGTGATTTTCATGAAGAAAAAAGCTCTGCAACAACAGCCAAATATAAATGGATACAGTAGCACTGAAGAGCATCACTGGGTATCACTGATGCAACAACAAGGTCAAAAACAGTTGTAAGGGTAAAGTCTGAGGTTGCTTCAGAAAAGTTTGAGCAATAACTACCTCTTCAATGATGCACTCAAGGCAGGCCTATGTCCCTCCACAGCTATATTCGATTTTCTTGGCAAGGTTTTTGTTCTGGGAGTTGGGTGGAGGGCATATACAGGTGGCTTCTCTGAAAAGCTGCTAGAAGCTTTCCCTGTGTCTGATGGAGCCAGTGTCAGCTGGCTCCAACACAGACAACCATCAAGAACTGAGTGTGCCAAGCTAAAGCACTTAGCTGAGAGAGAGAGCAATTAGAAGTGCTGAGTTCCAGGCCTTTGACAAATGTTCTGGATTACAAATTTTATCCAGAGTGTATCTATGGCAATGATCACAGAGATGACCCTCTTAATTTGGAAAGTCACACTCATTTTATTATTGCACCTTTCTCTTACTCAGTGATCTTCAGCAATCTTCCCCACATGAGAACCATTTCAACAGGAAGGCCAGCTTGTTTATTGTTTTGCTTTGCTTGGGTTTCTTTTGTTTCTGAAAAGGATACCTCCATTTTAATCTGAACACCCACAATTTTCCATTATTTATTTATTTATTTATTTATTTTTATTTTAGGTGAAATTTAAATAGAGCTAGCAAAAAGACTCTCCACACACCTTGTCCTTGGACAGCTCCTGAGAAAGTTCTTAGCCTACAAAAGGACATTCATTATTTTAATGGTGGTGTGATTTACAAACCTGAGGAGAAAGTGGATGATGACAACCTGATTAATGTCCCTTCTCTCCAGTCATGTTGCTTGAAATCTTAAGAAATAATAAATAAGGAAATATCCTATATGGATGACAGTATTCGCTTTCAGCCTAAGGGAGAGGGTTTGCAAATTTTCCTGTACTAAAGTCCCCTAAGTTTTGGAGGAAAGCCTTCATGGAAAGGGAAGAAATTAAGAACTGCACAAAGGGACAGAAAATTGCTATTAACAGAATCAGCTATTTATACTGCCTGGGTTTATAAAACCTGTAAATCCTTGTTTCCAGAAGCCTCCAATATAATGTTCCTTGTTGGGATGATGCAGGGGAAAGTTTTATATGTTGACTCCTACTGCTATCATTTCCATAACAGTCACAGTCAGAGAGCCACCATTATCTCTGTGAAGATATTTGCTGTCTTGAAGAGCCAGAATTCTAAGGGAGTGATTCAATTGCCCAAACATAGGCATTTATTTTTATTTCAGATGACCTGGCTATCAAAGACAGCCGTGAGGGCAGTTGTAAACAGATGCTACATAAGACACTTAGGGAAAGGCTGCTGGAGAGGATATGCTTGAGTTTCTAAAATAATATCTGATTTTTATGTTTAGGCAGATGATCAACCCATTTTCATTTTTCACCATGTTTCTTTAAAGCTGATACCTCTGGAAAATGTGCTCCTTATTTTGACTTAGATTGCACTTTTTGGCCAGTTATTGAAAGTGATGAGATTCATGAAATACTGCTTTTCATGTGTTTTTATATGCAAACATAATTCTCTGTCTATCCACATTTTCCATTTAACACCTTTGGGACAATTCCAGCTGATTTGACAGATGAACAGTGGCTTCAAAGGCATAAACAACCCACAAATGTCACAAAAATAGGCTGGATGAATGACCCTATTAGTGCCCTGGAAAGAAAAAGAGCATGGCATGAATTTTATTATAGACATTGAAGAGCCATATAAGAGAGAGCTAGTATGAGCACTCCAGCAGCTTGAAAACTTCATGTGGCATTAGCAGCTCCATAAAAGCAATAATTTGGACCATAGGAAGCCAGGCTTCATCAGTTCCACTGCTCACAGAATAATCATACTTATTATCACAATTCCACAACCATCTACAGTGGCATGTTTCACCCAAGAAGTTGAACATTGTATAAGAAACAAAAAATACAATTTAAAAAGAAGTAAGAGAGAGAGCTAAACCAAATGCAAAAAACAAAGGTATGTAGGGGCAGAGAAAGACTCAAGGTTTTATTCTTATATATTCAAGGGAGAAAACTAAAATAATAATAAAGAAAAATAATGTGAGAAATGTGTAGCAACACATTTGTATCTGAAATGAAAGAAACTCACAAGTACTCATAAATATCTGATTAATACACTATTAAGTATGTTAGAAGTTGGCACTTCCAAATCTTGTGGAAACAATTCTGCCATGTCTAACTGGCTGGCCCACACTTGTTTTTATGACTATTGCAAATCTCTTCAGTGCCTAACAACTCAGCACTTGGCACTCTAACTTATTTTTACAAGTAAATTTCATGCAAATGAAAATGAATTGATCCTTTAGTGTTTCTACTGGGTTTTTTAATTTTTGTTTGTTTGCTTGTGTTATACCATAATAAGCCATCCATGCCCTTGTATATTTTAGGAAGTACTTGCATATTGTCTCTGCTCTGCACAGGAAACAGACAGCTGCTTGCAGGTCTAGGGAATAAACAGACAAACATTTGTTTAGAGATTAATTGCTAACAGAATCCCAGAAGTTAGGAGATGGCAAAATTAGTCTCTTTGTGAAATTTTCTTTTTCTCCCTGTGTGTTATGGTGCCATTTTTAATGGAATGCTTTAGCTTTTCATTTTATTCCAGTGGAAACCATCTTGCCCACTAACTAGCATTGACTTTGTTTCAGATATTTCTGTGACTGTAGTTTCTTTTGCATTAGCACAGGGATTTTATCCCAACTACTCAGACTCTCTGATTAGCAATTTAATGGGATTTTGTTCACCCTAAATGAAAGGACAGACAGCTCTAATGCCTAGAAGGCTGTCAGATTTATGTAAGCCTTTTTACTAAATGTGTTGCCTCAAGTATCACAGCAACCATTTCCTGAATTTTGAGCTAAAATGGATACAGACTTCTGCTGGAATTTAAGGAGGTGACAGACAGAAGGCTTTAATTGGATTATTACACCAGTATGGTGTAAAGTTTATATAGTAGTAAGTTATAGTATCCAGTATATAGATTTCCTTAGGCTTGAAGACTTAGAACATGCAACACTTCTGCTTTAGCTGCAGTGATGTAGGATCAGATATAATTAAGGGAAGACACTGACTTAATATGGATAAAGGACTTACATAGCAAAGTACACCCTAACTGAGGACAAGCTTTTGCAAAGTGCAACAATAGGATGATACACAGGGGAAAAATGCAGTGAGCAGAAGTAATGATGTGATCTGAAGCACATACAAAGATTTTCATTACAAAGCATTACTCACATTTTTTGTTTTATTGCTGTATATCAGAACATCACATTTGATCTTTACCCCATTTTTCCATTCTATTTGAGGTATAGAGGAGAAGACATGCTGAGAAGCTCACTTCTTTCTGATATATTGTCTGATTAGTCATCCATGTACTAGTCTTACTGATAGAGACTCCTCAAAGTAATTCAAAAGAAATTTTGAATGGTTCAAAAGCTATAGGGTACACAAAGGTATCCCAAATGGATTTATTCATTCTTGGAATGAATGAGACAATGAACTTAAGTCTCCTGATGCCCAGAAAAACACCATAAAAATACAATTTCATTTCTATTAATTTGTTCTTTCATGCTGACAGAAATTTCATCTGAATGCTTACTCATGTATAAATAAATGGTCTTCAGTAAAAATTAGCCACATACCATTAAATTACCTGTACATTATAAACAAAGGACATCATTATTCATCATCCTACTGTCAGTACAAAGCATAGTACATGTAAAAATAGACGACAAAATACTGGTATCTTGGAGAGTTCTCATCAAAGCTTTCAGACAGATGTGAATTATTTTAAAGAGTGCTAGGCAGTAAATAATGAAGGCTGGCTGATTCCTCCTAACCCTTAGCAACATGACATAAGAGTCCATTGAATTCTCATTTAACTGACCAGGAGCTGAAATTAACCTAGACAAAAAGTATCCTTGAGTGATCTGATGAAAATATTGGCTAAAGATTCAGAAGTATGCAGTCATGCTGAGTTTTCTTCAGGAAAGGCTAATCCCTCACAACATTTAATTTTCAGGGTCTTTGCATATCACTGCTGAACTGATCAGGTAGAGCAAAGAAATTTTTGTCTTCAACTGAAGTATCAGGAATTATCTGTTTCTGAAAGCATGATCAGAGGCTTAATTGTTCTACCCTGTCATGGTAAACCCTGCAGTGAGTTCTTTTAATTAGTCTGACTGACACTGTAGGCATAGCTTGCCTACTCTCTTAGTCATCTCTTGAAAAGAAATGGTTGTGGTTACCTTGACAATCCACAATTTAAGACATTTTTTAATGCAAGTTTAACTCAAAGGAGCATGCTGTACATTGCAATCCAATGGCTCCCATAGTCTGGTAGCATGGATTATTACACTGTAAGTTAGGTAGAGCAGGAAATACATATGCAAAACACTATGGAAATGTTCTTACCATTCAGCAAAGTCGTATGGAGAAGTTATATGGATATGTATGCATTTTTGTCATGGTTTTAGATTCCTGCTGTCCCTGTGTTCTCATTTGCAACAACAACAACCAGTCTCATCAAATCTTGCATAATTAAACTGAACAGAATGGCAAGAGTAATTGTTCATATGTTGCCCCTGTGTAGTGAGTCACCACAAACTAAAGGATGTGCTAATAAGTTTGCACAGCTGGCATTTTGGGTTGGATTCTGGCTAAATAAGGACAGCTTAGCAAAATATTCCAAGCATTATGATGTTTCAAGCCACAAAATATCCTCAATTAAGAAGGAGATTTTTCCACTGCAATGTTTATCTTCCCCTGAATTTTCAGCATCAGCAGCTGAGAATTTAAACACTCAGAAGTCTACACTACTGCTGGAATCTGAAACAGCTCTTCTTCACAAACTTTTAATATAAACATATCTTTGCCTAGTATTTCTCATGAGGAAACCGAATATTCCCCCAGTACTGGCTGGGCTCTTCTGAAATCTAATATGCTTCATGCACATACCTATTGGTAGAAAGATTTTGGTCAGGTTTATTGTCTGAGAAAAAAACTTAATTACTGCTTTGTGCTAGCTGCTGCAGTTACTTAACAATATTTTTAATTTTATATTGTAAGTTAACAAAAATGTAGCAGGAATGATAAAAAAATAAAACATTTTGTACTATTGAGATCTTAAATTGATTGTGAAAATCAGGGTTGCAAACACCTTGTGTATTGAAAAAATGCTGTTTGGAGGAGAGAGGGAAATAAACACAGTAAAACATAGAATATTTGGGAGGATATTTTCTGAAGTTTAGACTAAATACACTAATAACCTTAATTTCCTACTTGAAAAAATACATCTTGAATGGTAACATGGGCACCAGAGGGCACAAAGCTACAGATAGGGCTGAAGAAACTGTACCTTTCAGGAAGATATATTCTCCTTATTAAGTGACATGAAGCACTTTCCCAGATGAGTGTCACAGTTACCAGTATTCAGCTGGAAGCGTACTGTTGGGGTTTAATAGACAGCAATTGTGGGGAATTCAGGCTACCTACTGCCTTCTAGAAAAATCCATCTGACTAAAGGCTACTTTACAGAATTATTTTAGAAAGTGTTTCAGTCACGACTTGTCTGACATTAATGAAATAACTCATCAGCACCCATAATGTGCAACTCAGCAACTGACTTGTCATTCAACAAAAAGCTGAGCCAGTAACTCCTGAGTCTTCAGTCACTAAGTAAAAATTTGTGGCAGTGTGTATAAGAGCAAATACTGTGGAAAAAATATTCAGAAAAAGTATGACACAAGGCAAATCGTTTGCCATTATAGTGTCCGGGTGAAGAATGGTGAATGATAGATATAAAAGGCTGGGAGGTTGTTACTGTAAAAGTCTTAATCCAGTAGGAAGAATGAGGCTAAGCTTCAATTTAATTCAGAGAAGTAGCATAATTAAAAAGGAAATGGGTAATGAATACCCAGGTTCTGAAATGGAAGATACTGCAGGTAATAAATGGCTCACATGTAGCTGCAGGATGAACCAAGCATCACACAGAAGCATGAAGGTAGGAAAGACTAGACTGATGGGGAATGGGATGTCTCCATATTCTGAGTGCTAGTGATCAGTCCTGTGCTGAAGAAAAATATATCCAGCCACGTAAATGCTTGCTGCAAGCAAACATTTTGAAGTATCCTTGGGGAAATATTTTAGGCAGCTGTTCATATTTGTGATTAGTATCACAGGCTTCTTCCTCTCATATCTGATGGTTTACCATGTCCTTATGAAATACCAGTTTGTGCTACGTGTCCTGAAACACTCATCTCTTGTGAGCATGAAGATTTCCTACAGTAAGAAGGTTAATTACCTGGGATAGTAAGCAGCAAGTTGGGATGCCTTGATGTGGAAGCAGGATAAGGCAGCCAGCTATCATCAGGTGTGTCTACTTCTGCACTGAGCATGCCCCCCTGACATTGCCCTGCCAAGAGGCGTGCATCATCCTAGTGACCTCAAACCCACAGCTGCTCACATCAAAGTAAAACTGAAAACACAGAAGTCAGCCAAAACCAAGGCAGGAAAGATTCTGAAAACATGCTCTTCATGGGGACAGGTGAGTTGGGTTCAGACTCATGCTTTGCTTACTGTGTGTCCATAGTGCAGCTTATAAGGGATTCTTGATTTACAATAGCTCTACAATTATGTGTTTTAAAATACGAAGTCTGATATTTTTGCTCCTTCTGCCTATATTGATAGGTATCTTCATTTTTTTTATACAGTGGGTATAATTTGAAGCAGGACCATCAGGATTTTTTTTTTTATAGCAGCTGATCTGAGAAAGGATGTCATAAATATCTGGAATGCAGCCATCTTAAACCATAGCTGTCATTCAGCTATAGCGTTCATGGCCACCTGACAAGACCTACAAGCCTCTCTGAGAGCCAGCATTGCAATGGCTTCAGGAGATGTGGGATCTGCCTTCCAACTCCTGAACGTATATCATTACATAAACTGGAAAAGTCGCCTTTTTTAACATTTAAGAGCTAAAACAGTTCACTGTCCCCTCTCTGCATAATCTTAGGAAATGCCATGAGGGCTGTGAGTTAGAGATTGGAGGCAGGACATGATGAGATCATGAGAGGGAATCAAGAGTATCAGTACACATCCAGTGCTTGCTGAATCTTCCACCTTAAACCCAGCAAATACTGCACAGCTGATTCAGTCAGACCTCATGTCTTGGCTCTTGAGATCATACTGCTGGTATCTCCCAGCTGTCTCAATACCCTGTGTATATCAAGACCCTCTGTGGTCTCTACAGTCCATACTAAATCCAGCAGAGCACACACTTTTATGCATGTGTTGGAGTGTGAAACTTTCTCCACCAGCCAAACTTCATTAGAGGAAATGGGTCGAAGCTGATAGCAGTCCATGCTAAAACAGCCCTAGGGAAATCCTCAACACTATTTACTGATATGTCACTATTTTCTTCTTTGTCTCCACTATATCTGCTTCTTAAGGCATGACACCACACTCAGATTTTAGAAAATGTGGAAACATTTTCTTGGTATGTTTGCAACACGTTTTCTCCCTCCTTGTATTTCATCAGGCATGTTGGCCTGCCTGTTCCCCAGAAGAATTCATAGGATTGTGCTTTGGATAAATTTCTGCTCCTTCCTGATGTTCTCTCTCATTGAGGTGTGTTCCTTTCCCTACAGCAGAACCAATTTGTTGCTGGTCTGGAATGTGTAGAAGAAGGAAGGAAGACAAAATGAAAATATCCCTCATGGAAGTGACCAGAGACCTTTTGCACCATTCAGCAAATCTTTTATGAACTTATGTTTGGGAGACAAAAGCAAATGGTCTGAGGAACAGAGTGGGAATAGGATGACAACATTTATAAAGTGTGTCATAAAGAATGTCATAAATCTTATTTCATTTCTTTTCAGCCCAGGATCTATCTAGTTAAATGGCTTGAGAGCAATTTCTTTTCTTCTCAGAATATGATTTTGAAGAAAAACCTTGTAACAGGGGAACAGGTGTCATACTGTAAGAACAGGCCTTATGGTTTCCACACATTCCTACAGCTCTGAGTCCCTTTCTGTTGAATCTCTCTGTTTATAAGATACATCAACTGTTCACTTGAAGAGGAACATATGGACATATTTTCAACACATGATGCAAATACAAGACACAGAGAACCAGATGGACTGGACATATTACATTATATTTGTTATATGCGTGTATTTGTATCTATTCTATGTGTTTCTGTTGTTATTTGTGCATATAACACCATTTCTTACAAGATACAGATAAACATATGAACAATTCTTATATTCCATGCACTTATTTTTTCTCATCATCTTTTATCTTTTATCTTATGTTGTACCAAAAATGACATGGATAGAAACATATTTGTAGACAACATCATAGTTTTGCAGCACGTTGGAGTAAATCATTCTTCTTACATCCTCCAGTCTACACAGAATAGTGTAGACTATTAGAACAATCTCCTAACACAAATACTGAAATGTAGAAGACATGGTTTTATGCAACATTCATAGAATTGGTAAGAGATAGAAGTGTATACAGGGAGCTCAGCTCATTATCGAACTATTCTTCCTTCTCCAGCAAGCTCACAGTCTTTTCCCTCTTAGAAGTTTGAATTCTGCCTAGTTTAGCTGCATGGTGTCTCTGGTCAAACCCAAGAAATTACTGCATTTCATCACCAAACTTAAATGATATCTCTTAAACCTCCTCCTCGTTCACTTTGTGTAGATCTTTGAGCAATGCCATAGACATGCCTGCTGGCTGTGGGGTCTGGCAACAGAACAACATACTTGCATTTATCCATCACCCTTAGGACATTCAAAATATCTGAAAATTCATTTGCATGACCAGTCTTATACAATGCTCATTATGAATCTCACCAACATCCTTCAATCTTTCTTTTAGATGTTCTGCTGCAGCTTCTAGCGCCATAGTAATCATAGTATCCTGATTAGTGAGACTATAAACTGGTATTGTGCACTTTTTTATGTGTTTCTTTAATTATAACATCATCTGCATTTCCTCTGAGCAAGACATCTCCTTACAAATATAATTTTCTCATGTGAATTCAGCAGGGACACAATGACCACTTATTTTCTCTGCAGTTATGGCAACCTTTTTTTACTTTCTAATTTCTGCTTTTCTGCATTCCACATTGCTTACACATAGCCCAGTTATTTTATGTACTTCTATCCCCTCAGATGGTTGGAATTCAGGTTTGCAAAATAGTGCACTGCAATGTCAATGAAATCCATTATAATTTCAGACTATGCAGCTTGTGAAACAGTGGTCAAGATGATCTCTTTTTCTTTAAAGGCACTATATCCCATCTGAAATAGAGGTTCCTTTTTTTCAGCTGGATACTTTATTTAGATTTATTTCAGCAATTCTCCTTAAAGAACTAGGCACCCACTTGTGATAGGTGGGAGCATTCCAGGAGAATGGAATCAATCACCATCATTTGAGCCAAAAAGGCACTGATATACTAAAATGGCTCTTACCTTTTGACAAAAATGTCACCTTCTGAGCTGTACATTAATCATGGCATTCAGGAATATCAGAGGTATTTCTGGGCATGGTCTAACACAGATTCACTACAGAGATTTTTTTGCTTCCTGGGATCTAATTGGATAGAAACCATTCATTTGAGAATCTGCATCTGTGATAATCTTAAATTAAAATTCCATTCAGTCCTGTATTTGAAAATTTTTTTTTTTTTTTTTTTTTTTTTTTTAAATAATAATTTTCTGCGTTACTGGGATTGAATAAAAATGAGCTCACACTTTTTCACTCCCTCTGAAAAGGCACCATAGGGACCACAAATCTGTAACAGTGGTGCTCTGGCTTATCCAGTTCATTTTCCAATACCTATTTCTTACCTTCTAAGAGGTGCTTCATCAGTAACTATTATGGACAGGCACTAGGAAAAAGTAAAACATAGAATCATAGCAAGAGATTATTTTCATTCTTGCAGACAAAATATGTTTATGAATAAAGAAAATATTTTGAAAAGCTGCTATCTACTTAATCTTCTCCCTGTATCTCTATAACTTTTTTTCTCTTTTCCTCTTATGGTTCTTCTTTGAGGGTTACAGAAGTTTTAAAGGAACAGCACAGCACATAGTACATTTAGATTCATGAAGAAGGTTCCCATAGAATAAATAAAGTACAACAGCCTGAGAATAAATGGAAGACAGGACCAAGAAATGCTAAATTTTGGTAGAATATTAGGGAAAAATGGTACTGTTGAATATAAATTATTGAAGTGACATAAAATGATATTATAAAAATCTTCTTGCTTTAGTAATACACAATTAGATAGAAAATGAGAAGGTATTCTATACTGACAGACTGGAGGATTAATCAGCAAAATATAATTTAATGACATCCATTAGCAAATTGTCAAGTTCCAGTTTATCACACCCTGGAGACCCTGTCTGACGTGCTCTGACAGAAACAGGAGAGATTTCATCCTAAATACAAATCACTGAAATACATTTGCTTGTCAGCAGAGTAATCTTCATCCTGTACTGCAAAACAAAGGCAGTAAGAAACTGTATGTTAAGAGCAGCAGGGACACATTCCACTGGGAATTATGTCAGAGCTGCGCCACCAAGTTCTTGATACTCAGCTTTCCATCCAGCACCTCTAGACATTGTGGGGAGCACTTGTGTGGCTGCAACAGCCAGATCCTGTTCAGTGCAATGGGTGTAACCATTTCAATTACTTTAAAAACACATTATGGCATGAAACTTCACATAACATAGACCTTACCTACTTTAAGAAGCATATTCAGTAATTTCCTTGAGAAAGTGTGATCCAAAGATAGCAGAGCTGTAGGCAATCAGCTGAAACTGAACTTCACTTCTAGTTTATTCTGCGAAATACAAACAAACATGCAAAAAATGCAAACAAATACTTTCAGTCAGCCTGAACAGAGACAGTATTGACACTCAGTGACTTTAGCAACTTTCCCTTCAAGAGAATGCAGCAGAGAGGAGAAAACCACAGGATCTTTGTTGATTTTCATCTAAATAAAGTATTTCCATCAGTTCAAATAGCATAGAGCAAGAGAAGAAATGTAAATTCAGAGTCCTGAAAGTTTACAGAAAGAATGAATATAAAAAGATTTATAACATTATGTCAGTACTGGTTAGCAGTAAATTAGACAGCATCAGTTTTACTCTGTCTGTAAGTCCACAAAAAACAAAGTCCAGCCTTCTGTGTCAAAATAAATAATATTGATCTTTCCACAACAATTAAATAATTTTATTTTTTTTTAAATTTTGATAATTAAAAGTTATAATCAGTCTTTGAAAGGACTGGATTATTTGGAAAGCTACTATTGCCTTAAAAATTAGAAACATTTGATATTTTTCCTAATAGCCACAATACTAGAAGAGAACACTGATCACAAAATTTGTGGAATTGGGATCCCATGCTTTGGATGTAACATGTGTATATATTCATAGACAGATAGATAAGCTACTACAGGATGTGTTCCATCATCTCTGAATTTTCCATCACTGCACTTCACCTGCTATTTTATCAGACAGATTTAAGAAACTTATGCATCTCTTCATTATCTGCTTCAGATGGACTATGTGAAAAAATGTTGTATTACCTACAAATGAGGTCATGCCGCCCTTCTTTTGCTTTTCAAGACAATTTGAAAATACATTTATAAATAGATTTAACATTGATTTTAGGGGCTCCAGCTGGTAACCTCTCACCACTGTGAAAACTGTCTTTAACGAGGAGGACGGAAGATATTCTGATGTCCACTTCAATTTGTACCTTAGTTCCAAGGGCTATAAAAACGTTTTTGTACAACCCTAAATGAACCAGGATGTGTCATGAGCATGAGCATATGCACAAAGGGAGCCTTCACTAAGCAAAGATGCCCCCTGAGGGCCCCTTTTGCCATCTTTTTGTTGGTCTAGATGGTACAAAGGATGTGCAGCACAAGGACAGTAGGGTTCACTGCTACTACAGGTACTTGACCTATGAAAGTGCCCACAACTGTAATAATAAAACCTGCAAGCAAAAGAGCCTACAGACAAATGTGGTAGCACCCTTTATCCTGTACTTTTAACACATTTTGAAAGATAGGAAAAGTTATTAACAGGAGAGAGGAAAGTAAAGAGAACATTTAATAATACATGTGCAGAGACTGTAAGGGAAAAGTGTTAGTGGAGGGAGCTGAGTGCTGTCAAACTGATTGATGGAAAACAGATGACTTCATAGAGCTGCTGAACTTTATCATGACACACACTTGACCCCAGAGGCATTTAAATAAAACCTCCGTTAAGCCAAGATGAGATTTTTTCCTTGTAGGCAAACAAGTCAAATGCTTCAATACAATAATAAAACAGCTAATGATGGACATTTGTGACTATTGTCACATGCTTCACTGCATTTTAGTGGTCTGTCCAACACAACACTTGCCTCAGTACCTAGTAATATAGATGTCAGTGCGGCTAAACTGAAGAAATGTAGGATCAGGAGACCTAAATTCATAATAAATATTTATAATATTTAGATTTATAATACTTAGCACAATGGGTGATGAAAAAAAACCCATCCTTTTTCACCAAAACATGTGCAAGCTTAAGTAGATATTGTCTCTGGAACTTTTCCACACTCTTAAAAAGATAGATCTGGATCTGATTCATACCAGTGCAGAAACTTCACCTGATTTTAAAAAGTCAAATGATTTAAAAATTCAACTGAGAAAATATCATAACATATTTCCAAAACAAATGTAGCTATTTCATCGGCCTAAAAACATACAAGGACTCCAGAGAAGCCCTCCCATGGTAAACCTTGCTACTCTTGAATTGCAACACTGCTTACGGCAGAATCTCCCCTCTCTCTTCCCTTTCTTTACTAACAGGACTGCAGAGCAGCTGTTAAAAGGACACTGATTAACCCTCATGTTTGAAGAGTAAAGTAAAAATCTAAAGTAAACCTTTCACAAGTAACTTTTTCTTTCATAGCTATCTTTCTCCACTCCTTCTTTTTGCTGCCTATTCCCAGGTCTGTCAAAACAGGAGACATGTCCTGATGTACATGTCCAGATGTCCTCAAGTAAGTGACCTTTTAGCACAGGATGATCAATGAGCCTGCATTGCATGCATCTTCTCTAACAAAATACACCGAATTAGGAAGCTTCATTAATTCTATGCAAAACTGTCAAAAAAAGGGATGTTCCTGTGAATGAAGTCATCTTCTGTCCATGTAGAGAATGCAATTCACTGCCCCCCTTCGTATCCCTCCTCCCTCCAAAGTTTTTTTTTTTTTAGAACATAATCCAATCTTCTCCCTGAACTACAGCTCTGATTAAGCATTACACTTTTTAAAAAGAGCACTGCAATTCCATTTTCACCTCTTTATTTATTGCCTTTGTCTTCTTTCTAAATTATATATATATTCTTTCAGTCAGAAATGAGTTTTTATTACCAACTCATGTCTTATAAATAGAAAACTTGTTATATGTAGAAAAGACTTAATCACTGAAGGTCCCAACAGAGTGCTTGATATTTAGAAAAACAGCATTCTTTTAGTTCCTGTCTCATTTAATTGCAAATAAAATTAGTATGCGTTGCCTCTTGAAACATTTGATTTATTTGAGCACAGTTTCAATAACCAAAAGTTAACATAATTTTTATATTATTTTGCTGTCTTTACTCATTACTTTTTGTATTACAGTTGGCACAGCTTCTCCTGAACCAACACGAGCTTTGTCTGGCAGCCACTTATCAAGCCCTGGCACTGTTGTTACCCAGGAGGCTCTGGCACAGTAGCAGATAGAATTCGGATGATTAGTCAGTGTCGTAAAGATGAGAGTAAAATTAGGAAAAGATAAATGCAACATTAACATTGTTAGGCTTAGAGAGAAAGAAAAAAATATTACCAAAGCTCCTGGGAACAAATGACATTGTTCTTAATCAAACTGGAAGTTCTAAAATTAATTAGTTTTGATTCACAATGAGCAAAGGCTTTTTGTGTTCAATGATTTTTTTAAAGAGGCTTCTTCTGTCTGTACTTACCAGGAAATAAATTCTGACCTTTGTTTTACTTAAAATTTCTAAGAAGTTAAGATAAATTGTGCTTGTTATCCTGCCCATTTGCTTATTGACATTTCAGGCTGATTCTATATTTAAATGGCTAAAATCCAAGCCTGAAACACAAGAAGACAATCAACTAAGTTTAGAGAGTTCACCCTGAGTAAAGTTCACTTTCAGACAAGAGTATTGCATAAAAATATGCAATTAATTTCATATCAGACTATCAGAGACATTTCATTATACTGACCAGGCTAATAAGCCTAAATTCTATACCAGCATGCTGTATCTCACAGAGATACTATTATCATGTTGATCCTGCACAGATTATTAAAAGTAGAGGTAAGATCTTAGATTAATTGTAAAACTTTCATGGCAGAATCAAATGGGTAGTGTGTCAATCTGCTAAAGATCATATAAATTTGTAGACATAAAAAAATCAATAGAAAGTGAATTAGAAAGACTAGAAAATATCAGATCCTGAAAGTTTTATCTGATTGGCATAGCAGCAGCTTCATGAGATTATTCACACAGTGTGACTCAAAAGGTCATCAGATCGCCACAGGAGATGGAGAGGTCAATAAGGGAAGGAATACATGACATGAAAAGGTCTCCACTCAATTACAAATTGCAGGAATTGTAAGAGTAATGAGGAAGCATGAGAAAGTCATAAGCTTTGCCACAGCTACAAGGTTATATAAATGTGAAATATTTTATTAATGACCTGAGGGATTCCCCTACAAATAAGACATACCAGGGAGAGAGAACTTTTAGTTATACGTGTAGAGATCTTCTTCCATTTTTTCCACCTCAAGGAAGAATACAGAAAGTGGAAAGTAAAGAAGGTTACATAAAATTTAAAGATAAATGCTGTGTGTATACAGAGACAAATCAAACAGAACACAAATCACAGGTGCTATTTGGGATGTCAAGAGATAGTTATACACACTATGGAAAAGGTTACCTAATACAGAAGAAAATCTATAAAAATGTGTCAAGGAAAATGGAATCTTTAAAATAAACTTTAGAAAGTTCCTTAAAGAGAATTTTTGGCTTAGAGTGAATAAACATAGGTTGGAGATTTCAGATGGAATTGAAATGTTTCAGATTTGCTGGGTGCAATAACAAGAAAATTAAAGGAGAAGTGAACAAATGTCAGAGCTGTTCACAGTTCCCATCAACATAAAGGAAGAAAGGTGAGGTGACAGGCAGATAACAAAGAGGACTTCGCAATTGCAAAAAAAAATTAGGACAAAAGGAGATCAGCACTACGAATCAGGCAATTTACTTAAACTCAGAGAAGAGTACAAATAATTAAAGAGAATGACTGTCACTAACCAAAATAAAACTGGAGGGTAAAAAATCAAGACATGCCAAAAAGAAATTGCTTCAGATAAACCTGATGACTTTTTTTGACAACAGAAAAACTGCCTTTGTGGAAGGAGTAGAAAGAATGTAGTATGTTCTTTTCTTACCTTTGGCCCAATCCTTATTCCAGTATCAAGCTAGGATAATATGCACTAGATTCCATAACTGCAGAAAGGATACAGGTTTCACAGTTATGTTGAAAAGTGATCATATAGAATTCCTTAGCAAAACTACAGTACAGATCAATTGAGTTTGTACAGGTGTTCTGTTCACTCCAGAATCTTCAACATTTTCACTTACATCCTAAAGAATAAATATTATGCTTACTGATTTAGCAGATGACATAATTTTTGAAAACATGAGAGGTATATTTGGGGGTAATTTGCTCACAAGAAAGTGAAAAAGTAACCTAAGTACTATGCTACTTGCTAGGTGCAAGTAAAGTATCTTTGCAGGTACAGTCAGCAACCCAAACAAAAGAAAGCAAATAAGGAAGAAAACAGTGCAAAGGCAAAGGATCTTGGTAATCTCAGACCACAAGTTAAACACATCAATAATAACCTGGCAAGAAAGGTAAATATCGTTTCAGAGTGTAAAGAGAAGTGTAATTTACAATTTCATGAAGCAATACCCTTTCACTTGGTTTAATATTGGTAAGGTCTCAGCTTGAAAACCATGTTCTGCACTTTAACATTCACCATTTGGAGAGTCCCTAGAACAGAGCAACAAGAATGATCTGGAGCTTCTAAACATGACCTAAGGACAATAACTGAAGCAAGGAGCAGGTAAATCTAAGCCAGAGAAGTAGACCCCTTGAGTGAACACAAAATACCAATAAAGATAAAAATCTGCTGCAAACAGGAAGAAAATTAGATGTTTTCACTCTGCAGTATGAATGTAACCTGAAGTAGCCAAGAAAACATGAGAGAACCATTTCTAATTGTGCTGGTGATAGAATATTTGAGTAAAGAAGTGCTGGGTCATGTGGAGTAATAAGGACTGCAAATCTTTAAAAGCAGGTTAGGCAAACAGCTACCAGAAACAAAAGGTAATGTTAATGCCTTGCAACTAGAGAAAAACAGTAGTTGAAGCTCCAAAGTTCCTTTTCTATCAAATGTTCTATGATGTCATGAATACTATAATACAGAGTACTTAAATGGAGGAAGATGAACATTAGTTTGAATGATATATTTGCCATTTCACACATTGTGATAACTTTTGCTAGCCATTTGTAATTTCTCTTGGCCTATTCAATATATCAAAAATCTATGAGTTTACAATTAAAGCATGGGCTTATATTTTTTCCTTTTGGTTATCAAGTGGAACATAACATAGCTTAACAACTATGATGCTTTCTCAGTCTTAAACATGTATTTAACCTCCAAGAATAAAGAAATTTCACAGTTTCTGTTTCAATATATTATACATATAGAGCTAAATTTTTAGTGCTCACCCAAACATGTAACATTCAAGCCATTTTTCATCACCTGAAGCAAACTGTGACAGAGTATGTGGCAATAACATTATTCAGCAAAAACAAACTTTTATTGTGATTAAGTGGAACATTGTGATATCTGAGCCAAATTACTGATGAAAAACAGATTTGTGGTGTCCAGTGTATCACAAGATATTAAAAGAATTTAAGAGGATTGAGTGGAAGTTTTTATTCAGACTATAAAGAAACCAAAATGCTATAAAGAAACCAAAATAAAACCAATGCTAAAAGTAGTTTGTACAGAAATAAATATCTAACTCATTTGCTGAGCTCCTAGAGTCACAACTCAAGGTTTTATGCCATTTTACATGCACTTTGAAGACAAAAGAAGTTTTATGATTTTGACAAATCTACGAGGAGGAATACTAGCTTTCTGAAAATAATGCAAATATTTGCAAATACTCTAGGAGTTTAAAACATGACCAGCAAGTTTGTCACCATTCTTTAATTCCCAATTTTAAGCTCTTTTAAACACTGGAAATCATTATTTACAAAAGTACATAAAGGTATATAACCTAAAATTTGCTGCTTGTGACACTACTGCTGAGAATATGGACTTCCATTGGATCCCATGAAGAGGATAGATATAAAAACCTGGCTTCTAAGAAAAATGTGTTCTGCAAACTAATAGGAAGTGTTTGGATGTCATTCTCATTATTCTGAACAAAAATTACATGTGTGACACACAGGGCAGAGATTTAACACCACCAGTATTTTTGTTCAGCATACACAGTACCAATTTATCTTACACTGATCATTACCTTTTTTGATGTTGGAAGTCCTATTAAAAATAGAGGCAAGGCATTGTATATTCAGCAATTTGATGTGATACATTAAATAGTCACCCAGACTTTCTCAGGGATATGAAATGAAATTGTGGATCCCTTCCAACTCAGCATTGTTACCTTTCTGTGAAAGTATCTGCAGTGAAATTAATAATCTGAGAATACACCTTAATTTCTCAGCCATCATGTTCCAAGGATGATGAAATTATGATCAGTTAAACTGGTAAATTGATATATAGATGAAGAAGCTTACTTTCGCTAAAACACTCAATCTTTTTTCAAGGATTTAAATTCAACCTAGAAAATTTATGTTAAAATGTTCTTTGAGTTTCTTCTGCATTTCAAATGCAATAAAATTCAGTAAATGAGTTTAACCATTGTGTATGGTAAAACAGCATAGTTTGATGTCCTTTCAAATACCAACCAGATCTTTGTTTCCTCCTGTCACTTTGTGCAGCAGTTCTGAAGAAGTCATCCAGTCCTGGATGGGCATCAAGTCCTTATCAATTCTCCAGCCACCACCTGTTCACATTGACCAAATAATGTCATTGAGGACAAAGTGAGGAAGAATGTGTACCATAATGCATCTTCAATGCAGTTTTAGCTATTTAGTTTTAGCTATTTATTTAGTGGCTATCTGAAAGAATAGCATTGAGAATTCTTAATAAAAATAATTCAAAACCTTCGACAGATAGTGCATATTGAATTTTTCACAGTTAGAAAATCTCCACATGCTTGGATACTACTGAATTTAAATTTTGTGTTGTGTAGTACAGTATCAGTCTCTCAAGAGCAAAACTAAAAAAGAAAACAAAGAAATGAAACATCAAAAACATCCCCATGTGTTGGGGATCATTTTCATTGGTTTCTTTACTTGCACTGAAACAGTACTGAATACCTAACTGTGCCTTAAGCTGTATAATAAACAGCCTGGCTGAAGCTCTGTGGATTTTTACATAAACAAGAATTCATTCCATTGTAGCATCTTTTCCTTACATTGGACTCAATAAATAGCCTTGCAAAACTAAGTTTGAATAAAGCTGTTTCATTTTGTATAACTGCCATCCCGTGGAGATAAAAGTTTACAAAATCACATATCTATGTTAATTTTCAGCTCTGGTTAAAATTCTTGACTTAGAGGATTCAATGAATCTGTAGGTTCAATACAAATATACTCTTAATTCACATTGCCCACATGTTGCTATGGCAATTAATTTCAATTAGAGAGTAACTTTGGAACAAGCACGTTTTTAGTTTCGTTGTCGTTTCCAAACACGTGAAGTTTTTTGTGGTTTAGTCACCATCTAAACAGGTCAGATTCAATTATCTGTACACCAAGCAATAAAAGTCATAAAAAAATATACCTTAAAACGGTAAGTTACATATGCACTTGATTAGCTGGTAGTTTATGGTTATGATATGCGGGTATTATAGAGAGCAGTAACCAGAGAGAGGGACCAGTGAGGAGAGTGAGTACATGCCATTGAGTCAAGCACTGCTGTGCTCCACAAGAGTGTATCACAAGTTTCTGGTCACTGTAGCTGAGCATTCTATGGCCTGCAAGGAAATCAGAAATCTTGTGCGGCTCTAATGTTGGAGATTTTCACAAACAGGACAGGACCCCCGGGGTGATGCTTCACAAGCTTTTGTTTGGGCACCAGTCTCAGCTACAGACACAGCAGATGGCACAAGTTCACGTCTACCACGAGCAGCCAGAGATCTCTTTGTTACAGAACATTTTATAAGTTTTTCAGCCAATAGCATATTGCTAAAGCTTACAGACAATTGTTCTATCCAATCACTAAAAGCACATGTACACCTGCTTCAAAAAATGCTGGATTGTTTGCTTTCCATTAACAATACACAATACTCTGTTATTAAGCCTAAAACTTTCTACTCTCTTGGTAAGCATATGAAACAGACTCTTCCCCTCACAGAGAGAGTCAACGGAGAAATTTTGAAAAAAAAAATGAATCATTTAAACCAGACAGGTTTCTGAATAGCACATGACTGAAACA
Source organism: Parus major (assembly GCF_001522545.3). Taxonomy (NCBI): domain Eukaryota; kingdom Metazoa; phylum Chordata; class Aves; order Passeriformes; family Paridae; genus Parus; species Parus major. The sequence continues at coordinate 54,707,453 of NC_031770.1, read as the reverse complement.
AGGCTGCAAACCTTCTTTATTCAGTCAGATGTCCCTCTGATTAGTTCTAAGCACACACTCAACTCCTGCTGGACAGGAACACAAGCCAAAGTATGCTACTGAAGAGGAATTGAGTGGTGAACTGAACCAGAACAAATACCTTGAGTATAGGAGGCACTTCCAGAAGAGAGACGGGATATCTCCAATAAGCACAAGTGAACTGGGAAAGGCATGTAGAAACCCACAAGATTCTTGATTCCAGCAAATCACCATGTTACTTCAAGTGTCCTCATCACCCTGGGCTACCTTTCCAAGACAACAAAGAGAAGCCAGTTTGTTGAAATTTCTCTAAAGAAAAAGACTAACAGCAACAGCAAATCCTGAATATAACAGCAGCAACATTTCCTCCCCTCATGAAGATACACAGCCTGTAATGCTGCAATTCCTCCATGCTATGTATGATTATATCTTATGTAATAATGGCATCTGGTGGATTGGATTGGGGCAATATATCACTCAAGAGCACTAATTTATTTGCCAAACATCTTAGCTGTGTAGCATTGCAAGGAGTATGGGGAATAAACAAGCAGAGGAAAACTGATTTAATTGGCATAACAGATGATGGCATATGTAGCTGGTTTTGAATAATAATGGATTGTCCAAGAAGGGCTGCCTAGGGAATGAATAAGAGATTCATGATTCTATCACATATTAAAGATGCAAACACTTTATATGAAGGATGAAAGCTAAGAGTTAAACCTGATTACATGTTGAAAAATGGAGAAATAACACTATTCAAATTGAGCTATATATAGATCAGTTTCCCAAAAGCATAATTTGAATGTGTTTTTCTTTTGGTTGGTTGGGTTTTTTTTCCTGAATACCTGGAAGTATCATCAAAAGTGTGGGATTGAGCATTAAAAAAACATTTTAAAAAGGTAAAAGACAGGCCAAAATGTCTGTTGGGATGCACTCAAACTACCTTGATAGAAAAATGTAGAAAGCAGCTATGAGGGCTATTCCTGTGGCTTTGAGTCTTACCAGCAGGGAAAACAGTCAGGGCAGAATGCAGCTTCATTAAGGGTGACCGTGAACTGGAAAAGTGACTGGTTAAGAGAAAGGATATAAAGAACACAAAACATATACCGTTTTTTAAAGAGTGAATTCAGAATTTTATTTTGTGTAAGATCTCATGGGAGAAGTCCTAGAGAAATCTTAGAAGAAAAAAACTTAGATAAGAAGTGATATTTCCTCAAGGAAATAAATGGCACAGCAGGTACAAGCTATCCCAGTGCAGAAAAAAGCACGGAGACTCTGGCTGAACTGTGATTTTAGATGCAGAAAGGGAATGCTATAAAAGTGGAAATTAGGGTAGACATGAGACTTGTACAAAAAAGTAGATTTTACAGACAGTAGGTCAGAAATGCTAAAATATGACCTAAAAGAAAAAGTAAAGATCATGAGAAATAAAATGTATTAAGATACAAAAAGAAGTGAATCATTTAGGGATATTAGTACAGCAGGGATGGAGAACTAACTCCAGAACATCCAGATGATAGTGGACCAAAATGTTAAGGGCATTTTTCCATTTTCTTTAATGGGTCATTTACAATTCAGTGGAGCAGTACAATTTAGCATCAGTATCAAAGGCACAAAGTCTCATAGTACAATTGGGAAAGAGCAAGTCAGGACAAATTTGAAATAAATACATATTTTATTAAATTGTTCAGTCTTGATTATTTTCTTTCTAAGTAGCTTAAAATCATTCAAATTACTCTTAGGGCCATTACACATGTGTGAATTCATAAAGGAAATAGAGTTACCAGAGGACAGAAGGGGACAAGATGGTGTCTGTATTTTAAATGAAGAAGAATGAGTATATGGGAGAAAACAATGACAATTAGTATGGATCTCTGAAAAATATTTCCTTCAAAATAGTTTGTTTCTATCACAGAGTAGCATGAGTTTGATTAGAAAAGAAACTGGCACAGGATTTATAATGCAGTGGGAGATTATATTTTCACAAGCAGTTTAGTGAAATACCGTATAGATGAAAGGTGAGTGACCAGGAAGACGAATAATTGTACCAAAATAAAAATTAATCTGTGTCTCTCTTTCAAGCAGAAGGATGTTGAATGGGGCTATGCAGAGTCCATTCTGGACACAATTCTGTTCAGTACTTTCATTTAAATTAAGATATTGGAATAGAGCACGCACACACACATAACTATGCATATATATATATGTATAATTTGTATAATTATATACAGAAGCAATTAAAATTCAAATAGGAAAAAAATACATGAAAGAAATTTTTATTCACTAGGCAGCAAGAGGAAGTTTTGGTAGAAGATTTTATTTACAAATTGAGCAGGAAGAATAAACTATGAAAATACAGGATGGGTTAATGGATAGTATGTAGTAAAACTTTAAAAAGAAATCTAATAATTGAGGTGAATTGTAAACTGTACAGAAGTGAGAAATGTCATTGAGCCATTGAGAAAAGGGCAAAACCCATTTGAGGAAGTTAAGAATTTTGTTGAAATAAGACAAATGAAATAATTTTCCCAGAGCACTTAGAAGTCTTACCTGCAATTTTGCAGCTGTGTTACTGGATTATTTAGGAAAATACAGCAAAACCATGATAGTGAAAAGTAGTGAGAACATGGATACACATGAAGAGTGTTAGGATCAGCATACGTAATCTAGCCTAAAAAAGAAAATTTTAGGGGGATAATATGGCACAGTACTGATACTGATTTTTGAAGCATTAGAATAGACCATGTGAATGCTCCATCTGTGCTCTGAAGGCTACATCACTACGTGCCTCTAAGACTAGATTAGAGATGCCACTGATTACTTGCTCTTGATTAGCTACCTCTATGTCTCAAAGTTAATTGAAAAGTTGCTGCCCAGCAGCAGCGCTTTGCACCTCAGTTGTTGTAGGAAATGGCAGAGTTTAAATCCTGGAGAAAACAACTGAGATATTTAGAGAATCACAGATGCTTATACATCTCCTCCAGATAGTGCAACAAATGTCCTCATGACCATCCAGACATCCTTATTAACAGATCTGTCTGTCTGATTTCCTCTCAGTGATCCATCAGTTCCTGGGGGTATACATGTAAAAAGCAGCTACACTGTGATTATCTCACCAGGGAGTTCCTAATACCTTTCACATGTCTCAAATGCTCACTGGCAGCTGAACAATTTGGACCATGCCTAACAAACCTCAGTTAACTTGCTTGTCCTTTTTTTTTATAGTGTCTTTTGACATTTTTTTTTATCCCATATTATCCTTTGATTCCCTTACTGTCTCCCCTTCTTTCATCTACTCCTTTTCCACTTAGTATATGTAAAACAAAAAAGCTGTTTCAGTCCTCTGTCCACACTTTCAACATTTCCCATGATTCTTTCATCACCCAGATGCTGGGTGAATGACCAGTGACAACCAAATATGAGACACAGCTAGAAATTGACATTTAACTTTTATCAGCACTTCATGCTAGGGGTTCACATCTGGCTGAAGAAAGCATGAGTTTTGATGAAATTACATACCACTGGATAGCACATGTAGATTTAAGTCAACTATTTTAAATACCTGGTAAAGGATAATATCTATGCAGATATTATATAGATATTTTAGATGTTAGTTATTATATAGATATTTAACCTATTTTTACATACATAAAAATAAAACAGGTGATAAAAACTTTGTAACAGCACCTCAGTTTCTATTCTAGCATTTTTAAAATTAATTATTTGATCTTCATTTTGAAGGAACTTCACTTTCCAACATCCATATTTTAATTCCAGTTCCTTCAACACATTCCAAATGTGAGTCTTTCCTCTCTGGAAATCTCTCTAGACTAAACTTAATCAGGTCTCCTGAGCCAAATATCTCCTCTACACATGCAGTTCTGTGTTTCCTGAAGGGAGGAAAAGTATCACCCTAGATGTTGCTTCAGCCCATGCACTGCTCTGAAACCTAACGTCAAACTCTCGTGTGCTTTGGGACATAACTATGAGCTGGGCTCCCTCTGGTTTACAGGTCAGACTAGCTTACAAGAGAGAGAAGCTCTCCTGAATCCCCACATTAGGTGAGTTCTTGAACAACCAACATAATATAACAAGAATAACATTCTGTTGGTTGCAAATACTCTGAAACTCAGAGCTGGTAAGATAAAATCCAGCCAAAAATGAATGATCTGGGACTAATTATGAATAATCAAAGCAAAAATTCCTGAGGGGGGTTGAATGAAAATTGCACCTTCAGGTGAGTCATTGCTGTTCTACTTCTTTTAAGACAATTTCTGAATTTACTGTGAATTTCCTACACCATGGCATTTTTCTCTTTGGAAATGGGAGAAGTCCCAGGAGCTTGAACTGTGGAGATAAAGTTCCTACTGCAGGAGAAATTTTTAACTTTAAGAAATGGTTGCCTTTCTGAGCAGTCAGATCTTCCTTTTGCATCCTGTGCTGTCTATTATTTCATATCAGGCACGGGACTGCAGCTGCTGGTGGGTGGGGCCAGCTGAAATCTCAAGCCCCCTTTCTCTCTTTCAGTCCAGGAAATCCTCCATCAAGAACCAAATTTCATAGATTCTGTAATTAAAAGCCAAGCTGAAAAGATTGCAACATTGTGTGCCACAAAATGTGCAGAGGAGCATGTCCATGCACAGTTAGGTGACTCAGAAACACTCCTAACTAATCATACTGAATCCTGCAGCAAGAAATCACTGCTGTCACCATCTTGGAGGGGGACCCGAGCAATGTTCAAAAGCAATTTTATTAACAGGCTACTCCTTTCCATGGAGAATCCAATTTAATTTTCAGAAATTTCTGCAGTCACTGTGCATATCTCACTTCGCCCACTTCCTGTATCCTGTTTTTAAAGGGCAGGAGATGACTTGAGACACAAAAAGTGTGTGATTGCTAAGAAGAGAAGCAGTGATATGCTGGAGGAAAGGGCCTGGAGCGGGCATCTTCCATTTCCAACAAAGCAGTCTTGCGTGAAATTCAAGAAATAAAACACTACTTAAGAAAAGAGGAAATGAAAGGTAGGAGAGAGATTGAGATAGCATATGATGCTGCTAGCTGCTGTGCTTTGACTGGGCATTCTAGTCCTTGCACATCTGCATTTGGTAGTATAGGTGTTCTAAATAAATACTTGAAATAAATACTGATTTATTTCAGAAGATTTCCCTACCCTAATTCCCTGCTGGTTTCCTCCTTACAAAGGTCATATATGCATTTCAGAACTGAAGTAGGGCGCTTCCACAAGGACATGAAGATAACAAAATCTATTTTTTTTTTTTTTTTTAACTTTAAACCCAGTCTCAGAATCAAAAAGCAAGATTGTGCTTACAGAAGTTACACTACTGACCAGTTTCTAAAGATACTCAAGGATGTTTAAAAGACAGGGTTTGAATACGAGTCTCTGACGAAGATCTGACACACCATATATCCAATGATGTATTTTACACTTGTGGTTTATGAGTTTTTCAAGGAGCCAACTCTCAAGGACATCAGTCAGGAATGTTCATAACAATAACAAGCCCAAGGGGCTTCCATATGAACGAGCCAGTAGCAGAGATTATTATAGAAATATGCTGCCTAAATTAGAGTTATCTTTCCTCCACTCAGCAGTAACAAGCAGACAGGGAGCATTTCAGCAAATTAGTCAAATGGTAAATGCTGGTGGTGGTTATTGTCCCTGAGCCAGTAGTGGGGATATGGCCCACTAACCCTTAGTCACTCCTTATTTCACAGGCAGTGGCTTCTCACTTGGGTGCTCCTTCATTTGCTTGTGGTAAGAATTATAATAAAAATGATGAGTGTCATTGGACAACATGAAAGCCAAGTCAAATGTGGCTGCTGAAAAGCTCTTTTGAAAGCACCATGCTGGACCTCCATGAGCATCACAGCACAGGTCAGGCACCCTAACATTCTCAAGGACAGGGTCTTCCTCATCACTGCATCTGATGATCAAAGTTACTAGTGCAAGAATGTAGTTATCAGAAACAAGGCAATCAATGCTTGATCATTTGGGGGGAAATTCATTAAAAGTTTTTGACAAAAACAGGAAGCCGTGTAATCCCAGAACTCTTTGTAAGTTATTTCTCTAAATTGATTCCATCTTTAAGTCTTTGACCTTTTTTCTATACTACACATGCAGGCACTGCTAAGTTTGAACATTGTAAATTTTACTTTTCTTCCAGCTGTGGCTGAAATTTTCATGCTTAGAAGAAGGAAATCAGTGACCTTTTCTAACATTTCCTGAGTCACTATTATAATAATGGGAAATCTCCATTTCCTAGATCATTGCTTTCACTAAGTGTTCCCTGCTTGAAAGGTCATGCTCTCTAAATAATATATGCATAAAAATGAATCAATCTCCTCTCTATGAATTTGAACTGTTATAAACTTCAGGGAAATGCAATAAACTTCCACCTTGATTTTAATTTAGCTCAGTCAGTGTTAAAATGTTGGTCATTACTGCCTGTAAAGCCATCTGCAGTCAGCATGATGCAGTTTCTTAAAAGGCAGTGATCTAGTCATGAAATCTTTTGCTGCTCCAAGTCTCATTTTAACATCTACATCTTCATCTGAACATTAGCAGTTTGCTCTTAAACACTATTTCTGTCCCTGTAGAAATCTCTCCAAGAAATAAGTTAGTAAAAAATGGACCACGAGTCTCCTATTAGAAAGGGTTACTGCCTTTAACTGATTGTCTACCACCTTTAACATGGTATGACAACTTTTTTTCTCCCAGAATTAATCTGAAGAAGTGTGAGGATTCATCTGAGAGACAGGTGCCATCATTGTTATCCTGAAAAATTAGCTTTTCTGATTGAAGAGGTAATTATTATAGGGTTTGAAGTGCATTTCTAGAAAGTAGCAAGAATGAGAAGGTAATTAAAACAGTGTATTTAATGTATTAAATGCAGTGGCAAAGATCAAATAAATACCAAATCAATTTTTGTACAGAAAAAATATAACCTCATTAGAAGAAGAAAGACGAGCTGTAGAGAAAATACAAGCACAAGAGAAGATTGTGTGCAGAAGCTGTGTAAGAAGAAATTATTTCTCATTTTACCAATGTTTATATTATATCATTACCTAAAATTTGCCCTCTACAATCTGTTTTTTTCTCTTTTGTAAATGCCATGGCAAGCTTTAATATAGTGTGGTTGGAAAAGAGATAAAAAAGTTTATTTGCAGTATGCCATGGAATTTCTCAGACATTCTCATAGCAACAGCACGTAAAATCCATTCCTTAGCAGACTACCTCAATTTAAAAGCTTTGCAGTTACTCTCATTCATCTGATTTTGATCCAGGCAAATAAGCTGTCATTATCCCTTGGAGGTATAAGAATGCAGAATATTAATATTAGGTTTGGAGAGCACTGCATTCACGCCCTGCCCAAATGCTTTCCTGCTGGAAGAGAAAACATTCACTTTGCCAGCTTCTAGCACACTGAAGCGAAATGATCGTGCTGTTCTGACTTTGATAACCATATAAAATTTTTCATATGCTATCTCTCGTATTCTTGATTCAATAGCCACAAATGAATTTTAAATTTCAAACCCCTCTAATATATTCATGGGCTCCAGAGTTTCTAAGTGTTGATGGCAACACAGCATGATGAGGACTCAATTAAATGCATTTTCAAGTATCAAAGTCATTTTAACTATAAACTCTTGGTTTTGTTTTTTGGGTTTGTTTATAAGAATTATATATTCTAAAAAGGCAAGAGAATGATCATTATTAATTTCTGATGCTAAAAATCTATACAACAAGCTAAAACAGAAGTTGCAGGGTTAATCTCACTATTGTATTTTATGTATCAAGAATAATTGAGAGCTGAGAGGATTTTTTAGGTTAAGGAGAACTGCAATTGCTTGAGAATAAAGTAATTTCATCTTGTCACTGTTTTTTTAATTTTCTTGTTCTAAAGGTCTTTGTTTCAATGTTTTTCTTCCTCGGAGTGTACTGGCAGTTCCCCTAGGTAGCTACTCCCACTGGCTTTTACTAAACCTGCACACTATTATTTTAGTTTATTTGGTGTAGTTTTTTCCTGTTCTGTATTTACCACTTGTTTCTCGTGAAGGTCTCACACTGTGAAGCCCAGAAGCAGACACAGCAGGCCAGATGTGGCCTCACCAGCACCGAGCAGAGGGGATGTGTGTGTCACCTCCCTCCCGCCGGTGGCACCTCTCCTAACGCAGCCCAGGACACCATTGTCCTTTTTGCCCCTTTGCTGGTGTTTCAAAGCAGCATCCACCAGCCCTCCCAGGCTCTTCTTCTCTCCCTCAACTGGACACACCATTGCAACATTTGCAGAAGCCAACAGGACCTTGCTTCCTCCAGGAATTACTGAGTTAATAAGAATATTCTTCTTCTCGGGATAAGAAATAAACCACAGTGACAATATGAACTCCTCAAGCTATTTAACTTCAGTCCTGCCATCCCAGAATATAGCCAGGGCAGGAAGGACAGCTGACAAACTGGGAAGGAACAGAAAATAATGAGTGTCATCTGCAGGCTGACAGAAATGTAGGAAATTGATGTGGATTGCCACTGCTCTGGACATACACTATTTGATATTGTGAAAAACTGAAAGGATTTTGTCCCAGAGGATCTGAAACAGTAAAAAACAGGATTCTTGACCATTTAAATGTCAGGTGTTTTATATGCAAATTTTGTTTTTCAAAAATACCTCAATATTCATTAACCAACACAGGTACCACCCTACCATACTGGGAAGCTGATGGACACATTCAGCATACTTCTGATTCCATATTCATGTTACAATACGATTGTTAAAATATTGTCATGTCTAGAAATCTGGCAGGCTGTATTTTGGATTTATTATTTAATCAACACATTGAAAATGTCATAAAAACAGCGTTTTTCCTTCCTAAAATTATGTCATTCTGAAGACTGTGGTCAGCAAATAAGTCCTACAGATACTGCAGATTAAGGTTTTTGTTATTTCTGGGATTGATTATTTCAACTATTTATTTTGGGGTTGATTGCACTATTCAACTACCACAGTCTATGACAGATGCTACAAGTCAGATCACATGCAGAATTTTGAGGAATGTGAAAAAATAACCCTATATATTTAACTCATCATGAATTTCCTCAGTGCTTTTAAATGATTGCTTCCTGTCTGAAGGATCCTAAGAAGTAGTAAGTTATACCACTGAGCAGCAAGTAAGAACTGAGCTTCTCAGCAGCCAGCCAAGGAAAGAACACTTCAGGATTTCATCTTGCTTATTACTTATCTGTGTGTTCATGAATGTTAGTGGGAGTAGGAAGAAAAAAAAGTATTTATTACCAGTAGTCACTCCCCTAAACTGCACCCTTTTGCACAAAATCACCAACAAATTGAGCTATGTCTCTTCAAACATACCATATTACATTCTCTTCATTTACATGTAATTTTCCTTCCCTGTTCCCAAGAAGCACTTATAACTTAAAACCTCACTTTTTTGCAAGAGACCATGTGCATATCATGTGGACCTGCAACATTATATCAAAAATTGAGGGACTATTATGTGGAAAATTCAAAATTGCAAGAGTAATATAAATAGAATTATGTAAAAATAAATAGCTTAACTTCTTCCAGCTGGTGCAAGACCACAAGGAAGACTGCTGAATGATTAATACTTGATATTTATTTGAAATAAACTGCAGATTGTTTCAGCTGGTTCCTGTCTAGTATGACAGAACTATTTCTAAATAAAGAGAAGAGCTATAAAAAGACACTAAAAATTGAAATTTAAAAATGTTCATTGGGTTCTTTGATATTCACTTCCCATGACCATTTATAGAATCCATTTAACAAAAGCTCGGTGTTTAAGACTGGGACTGCCAATGAGAGATGGAAAGGGAAGTTTTCCTGACATGTTTGTGTTCAACAAAATAAAATCCTCTTGCACAATACAAGCAGAACAGTGAACAGGCAAAACAGAACTGGCTCTAGGTAGGAGACCACACTTTGATACACTACCTTTGAATGTTGGGGGTTTTCTTATCAGGAGGTTAATCTTGTAATTTTTCATTTCCTGCCTTTAATTTCAAGCAATGACTTACTGTTTTGCCTCAGGGAGGATGTTAGCACACAGTTAACCCCCACCCTTAGGACACACACTTTGACAGTGAATGTACCATGGTGCCACTGAAGGTGAGCTCTAAGCAAAAAATGCCATGTGCAGGGCAGGGTGCTGTGGGGAAGGCAAGAAAGGGCCATGGGGTGACCTGCACCAGAATGCTGGGGACAGCATTCTTTCAAGCAAGAGACCTAATGTTACCACTCCTTATGGCTGCCCATTCTACAAAGGCCCATCCTACGAAGGAAATAGAGAGAACCTTTCCCTTTCCTTGCCTCAGCCACTTGGTTAGCACTTCTAGTTCCTCAGAAACACAGAAAAATGATGTATTTTTTTATCTCATGGAAAATACTTTTATCTCATAGAAAAGTAATGCTATGAACACAGGATGGGCATCCAGGGATGCCAAATAATAATTAATCAGTTGGAAATGCACTTGAGTAGCTGTATTTACATGCTGATGACTTTCAATATCAAAAAAACCTATTAACCATTACATTTAGGTATTTAACCTTGGAATATAAAATATCTCTTCCTGGGCCTTGTCCAGCTTCCAAGTAAGGAGAGACCATTAAAAGAAAGCATTAGGTAATTCTTCATTTACTTGAAAGCAGGAGATTGAATTTCTATTAAACAGCAGTAGCACATATTCTGTAAACTTCACACAGTAATATCCAGATACTACCTCCATTATGGAAAAAGTGATTCTTTCCCACTGTTTTCAAACCCATTTCTAGTGGTGCTAAAGTAAATATCTGGAGTCAGCTAATACTTGTATCCACTAAAACTGGAAAAATCTTCAGTGAGCTATTGTCTCCTTATTAGTCCTCTCCCTGGACTTAAAAGTGCAATGAATGTGCAGAAAGATGTTGGCAATTATGATAACAAAACAGTTCTGCTAGGATCTTTTGATGTTACCTCATTAGAAACCGATGGCTGGCCCTTTGGGGAGGTTGGTTATTGTACTGACTTGGTAAGGATGTCCTGAACCTGTCATTCCCTTCTTTGGATTGTGTGCAGGGAACTAAGGACGGCACATCAGCTCAGGTAAGCTCAGCACCCATAATGAAGGTTGTTGTGGAGATAGCTGGCTGGAAAAATAAAAAAGAAAACCAGATAGCAATAGGATACCGTTATTATGGTTTCTGCAAACATTGCATACAATGTTAGACTGAAGTGTCTTTAAAGCACAAGTTCTAATGGTAATTTATATAAGATAATGGTAATTTATATAAGGCTTAAGATACATCCCCATATTACAATCTCTAGGGATGTTAATCTTTACAAGTCACACAGAGAAGGACATGTTGCTTTCTAGATATTATAAACCTGTGGATTACAGCCTGAGAGGGAAGTATGACCAGGCATTCTGAGTACAATTAATCCCTTTTAAAGAATGATAGACGCCACTGTGATCAAGTTTCCTAAATGCCCGTGCCTTTAAAGTGCCTGGGAAATCCACAGATTTTCACTGCTAATATGGTCAATTGCAAAGTTATGCTAGATCTAATTGGGAAAAAAAATAATAAAGAAATAAAGAAATAAAAAAAGAAGGCACACACAGGCAAAAGTCACAGTACTCTGCAGCAGGAAGCTGCAAATATTTGGAGGAGACAGACGTGTTAGGAAGCTCACCCAACAAAGCTTCAGAAGGCCAATATTAAACACATATGTTAGCTTATTAGAAGAGAACCAGAAGTGTTCAGGCAGCACTAAGGTGCCAGTACTGTTGCAGCCTTTCAGGATTCAGAAGAGACACTCAATATTTTATGAGAACCTCTAGCCTGGACACAGATATATAAGGAAAATTAATCAAATTAGTAAATTCATGCTGCAAGAGCAACCAGTGTTTGAAGCAGCTCAATTCAAAAAAGACACTTCAATACAAAGGGAAAAACATTAAAAATAGTAAACACTCTAGATTTTATGTAAATCCAAAATGTGGGTACTTTTTCTTATGAACAAATCTGTCATTCCTATCTTCCATTAAAAATCCATGACTCAACAAGAGAAAGTTATTAGATTTAAAATCTCTCTACAGTTGTATCCAGAAAAGGCTAGGTAAAACATTACCTGCTTATTAATATATGAAACCCATAACTGCTGATATAGCCCTGAGATCAAATAGTTTGCTGACTATATATAATATATACATCTCTAAACAATAACAATAAAAACAATAACAACTACAAAAATTGAAGAGTGGAAAAAATGTTAGTTTCAACAGGGAGAATGAAAAACATCCTGGAGACAAAATTGTAGTGTCCTCTGGGGTGCAGAACAAAGAGCTGAATTTATTGGGAAAGCAATCACAGAAGTCAGATATCTTTAACATTCAGAGATAAAAGGCTTCAAGGGTAAGAGGCTCTAATGGCATACACGGAATAGATTTCAGGGATGGCATTCTGCTGGTACCTACAGGGACATGCCTACATCTCAGTCACCCACCCTAGGCTCTGTTTAAAGACACAGGGAACAGCCAGTCTCAGAAGGGAATCCCACTGATTTCACCTATGAACAAATGAAGCATGGACTGATGGCTCATTTACCATCTGCACACTTGTCTGTGTGTACATGTTACCACTTCACTACCTTGGAAGTCAATATCATAAAAGCACTAGAACTGCTGCACTGTTTTTCTCTTCATGAAAGTAAACAGCATATGCATGAACATCTGTTAATGTAAATAATTCTGAACTATATTGTCAATTATAGCTTCAATAACTGCTTCACTGTGACATTTGTTGCAATAAATATGAAATATCTTGAATTTCAGAATACATGTAATGTATAATGAAAATGTGTGGAATGCTCTCCCTCTATCTGCAGACTTCAAAAACCTGTTTTTAAAGAGCTTTGCAATAAGCCAGAAACAGTTTATGATTTAACTTTACTACCTCAGTAGTAAAGTTAAACAAAAGCAGGCTGAATTGGTTTGTTTGACAGGAATTGAACAAATATTTAGCTGGTAACTAAATCTGTCCCTTTTCTTTCCCAGTGTAGAATTCTATAGACTGTGATTTTTTTTTTTATAGTAAAACCAAATTATTAGCTCACAGAAAGCTATATATTAATTTAACAGCACTTTTCATCTGTTCTTAGGTACTACCTGTGCATATAACATTTTTGCTGAGGATATTTTTGTTTTGTATGGTGTTGCAGGGTTCTTCTGTGATTTTAACACCTGGCACAAAAGCTGAATCTGGGATGTCTGCAGCCAACCTAGCATTTCACAAATGGGTTTCCCCTTCTGCAGCAAGGTATCTCATAAATATTTTAGGACAGACAGTCATAATTTGACATTCAAGCTGAGCCGGTTAATTAGGAATGATTACATAAATTGCAGAATATTGTATAACTGAAAAATACTGTGCAAAATAAAAAAAAATAAAAAAAAAAACCAAAAAAACCAAAACCTGCAAGTCTTTAAATCTTTGAGGGAAAGTTAACAGAAACATAGTGGCACTGCAGACACTTGCCAGCACTTTCTTTCATGAGGAAAAATATACTTTGCCTGTGGCTTTTGGAAGCTGTTGGAAGGCTGAGGCTATAAAGATTTTTTTACCTTGGTGTGACATTAAATTGTTATTGTTTGGTCAGCTAGAAGACTGATGTGTGAATCTAGGAATAAATTAGCATGTTTCCATTCCATTTTTCATCAGGTGTAATCACAGTTTACCTGTGGTGTATTGATCTGGATGGGTAAAGGTTGGCTGGGTTTGTGTTATCCCAACCTTGGTAAAGTTATCACAAGCAAAGGCTGGTATCAAAATTGCCACAATAACAACAAAACATTTTTTCTTTCTAGTAAAAGCAGTGAATTAAACCCATTTTAGTGAAGTAAATTCTTATCACTTCTAATCAGGTCGATTTTATCCCAAATCAAATAGACTCAGAGTTCAAAAATGCATTTTCTGGCGGATGTCCCTGTACCACTGAAGCACACATTCATTCCTTTTTTCAAAAGTGTATATACACAGTCATACTGCAATTTAAGTGATATTTTTCTATCTAAACTCAACCCCACAGATAAGTCATGCAATCTTTCACTGTATTTAAAAAATTCTGCAAAGTCTTCAAAAGAAGACATCTCAGAAATTACTAATGAACTGTTGATCAGAATTGTTTGTCTAATGACACTATGGACCTGATAAATGAAATGATATACATTGCCAGAGATTACAAAAGCGATGCCCACAGTGGTGTTTCTCACAGCCCACCACAGATCCAGAGATCAGCAAAACCTCTGGATAAATAAGAGATTAAATATGCAACAGAAAATAACAGAATGTAGCCCACTGTTTGAACCAATTTGACTGCTATGATATTGTACAATACGGATCCCATCCAAGTCTGCTGCTCCTCTGCACCCTTCCAGTGTAAATTATCAGAGATTTTTCCATTAAAGACAATGGACTCACAGAAGCCTTGCATTACTGAAAAAACGAAGGGAAAGAAATATGTGACAGGAGCTCATGAATTCACAGCTTGGAGAGAGTATAAATAAAATTGACTGACCATCAAAAGAGAAATTAGGGGCCACTTCAATGATCAGGAAACAGCTGAACACAATCAAAAGAAAACTGACTTTTCACACTATGGGACAGTCAATTATGTAACACATTGCCAAAAACTGCAGAGATGTCAAAAGTCCATGCTTTAAAAGTTACAAGGGTACCACAGAAAAATGTAGAGAGAAATAAATAGCTAAAAAACACCAAAGCAAAGCAAAACAATAGAATTATAAAATAGTCTGGATGAGAAGGCACCTTAAAGATCATCAATTTCCAATTCCCCTGCCATGAGCAGAAATGCCACCTACTAGGTCAGGTCATCCAGGGCCCCCGAAACAAACTGCAGGTGTCTTAGAAGTGGAATTTATGTCTGGGAAACTCAGCAAGATGTTTTACTCCTCCCTGAGAACATGCTGTGGGCCAATAACATGACATATGCAGGTAGAAAAGCCTTGATCTGGACAAGGTTAACAATTCCAATGCTCTCATGAGCCTCAGGTCATAGTACACAGTGACCAGGATAAAACAATAATATTAATAGAGAAAAAAAATAATAAAAATAAAATTAAAAAAAAGTCCATGTGATTTTCTATAAATTTTATAATCCCTGGTTCCTTGAAATTTATATTAATGGACTATATAGGTTAATGTATCCAAAGTGGGAATAATAACCCCTTTCAGAAGCAAATCTTTCTTACTGCTTTTTAGAAACATGATTACCCCATGCGTTACTAATTTAATGGCAAGAGTACATTTGGCAGAAACATATTTAGGAGAAAAATGTGAGCAAAATTAAAGTACAGGTATTAAGCAGATTTGACAGTAGGGTGCGAAAGCAGCATGAAATTAAGTTATGCTAAGAGGCAATGTTTAAAATGACTGATCTCCACCAGAGCGCTACTGCATTCATGTCAAATATTCTGTGCCCTCAAATGCATAACAAAGAGCATACCAGGCTCCAGAGGCAGCAGAAAAGATTAATAAAGTGGAAATGGTGAACATGGGGAGCTGAATACTATTTTGATTAAAAGACCAACCAGTTTGAAAAGGTCAGATCACGTAACTCTTCAACACATAAAATGACCCTTAATACTAAGAGTAACAGATTAAAAACTGATCTTTGACTTGGGAAGCAGGCAGAGAGCTTGCAACAACACCACAACATGATGACATTTAAAATTTCTTAGCCAAGTTAAAGGTGATCTCCAGGATTTTAATTATGCACATACTGTCTTCATCTCCTCTGTACCACAGGGCTTTCTACACTGAGTCATGTCAGCATCTCACAGGAGGAAGAATAATTTTGATTAAGTGACAAATCAGGACAAGAGAGATTAAGTTAGGGTTAAGCTTAGGTTTCTGGACTCTACACAGAACCAACCTTATCTCTAATTTCTACTTGTCTAGGAAATATTTCATTTGTAGGTTTTACATGGACTAAAAAAAATTATGCAACACTTTTGCTATTTTCCTCTTCCTTTTATTGCTGCTTGAAGATGGCAGAAAAATCAAAGAAGCTAACATTGTATGTCACAAAGATGGGCACCAATGTAGAATAGAGAACAGGAAATGGACTCAGCTGACAGACCCACCACAGAACAATGCAGTGCCATGAAGCAATGTTAGCACCCATCACTGTGTTCATGTGCTGTAGAGTCTGACCCAGGGATGCTTCTAGCTGTCTCAGTGAAAAGAACCAGAGAGACATGCAAAAGCCTTCTCATTTCCTTGCAGAGAATAGTCATGCCTGTGAATTAAGCTCTCTGAAGTGGTAGGGCTGAATCAAGGTATTCTCATTTAGTTCAGATTTTGTGAATTTTCTCTGGGTTCCAGTGAGGCCTCTCAGCTCAGCATGGGTAGTCTATGATGATCTTTCAGACTGTTGTAGGAAAGGATCAGCTTTGACTTTACAACATGCTGTTGAGCAGCAGCTGCCAAACCTCCACACAGAGAATGTTTTGTGGTCCTAGTGGAAGTAAATAAAAAATTTTCTGCTTACACATCAATTCTCCTGTTATGGTCTCTTTCAGGTTTTGATGAAGTTTGTTGGTACAAATATTTTCCATTTCCATTGGTAGCACTGCCTCAATGAGATTCATTTTTATAGTAAAGGTTCATTATTTTTATTACTTTTAAACAACTTTTAGACAACTGTTGTAACCAGCGACAAACAGCAATCAGGGTTTCTCATCTTCCCATACTATTGTTTAATTTCCATTTAATTAACCTCTCCTTCACTGCAATGCCTTGTGAAGGTTCATAAATTTGCACTTAGACTCAAAGCAGTCATCAAATGAATTCTGCACTAAACTGCAATGATGTAACCCCTGAGTGATTATGTTTTGCCATATGAATGCATATAGCCTGTAACTCTAATAATAGACCCTTCCAAGCCTTTTCATGCACTTTAGTATGTGTTTCCCTCATAAGCCTTTTAGTCCTAATGTAATTTCTATCCACAATACTGCAACTGACATTATAGAAGAAAGAGAAACTTCAGAAGTCCTAGAATAAAGTGTTTTATGGTGTAGCTGGTATTTGTTTAAACGTGGAGTTATAAGCACTCCATGGTCCAGGAGGGGCAGCATTGCAGAAGACTGCCTTAGTGCTTTCCATGGTAGAAATTAGTCTGCGTTTTTCTAAATAGGTACAAATCTTCTAAACTTGTTCAAATTTCATCGTAAGCAAGGCCTAGAACACCAAGGAAAAAAAATGACAGCAAGTACATGAATAAATTCTCTAACAAAACAAATTTTAGCCATAATTATCCCACAGAAATAGTTCTGTATAGTCCTTTGCATTTGCAATTTCTCAGCCAATTCTTAGATAGTCATTAGTCTCACAACGCCCCTGTTTCCCAAGCATCATTATCACAAGTTTAGAGAGAGAATTTTCTCACTGAACAGAGAAATTTGTGCAGGGACATACAATTAAATAATAAAATTCAAAAGCTAAACTCCTTGCCTCTCTTCAAATTAATTTATCATTTTCCACTTTCAGTCTGTAAACAAGGTCCCTGAGGGAATATTCTGGGAAATAAGAGTAATAGAAATCTTTCAAAATAATAAATCTTGTTCATCACCAATTATGCCATGCAGATGAGAAATGCAAAAGCAGTAAGAGGAAAAAAAAGTAACATAAAAAAATTCTTCAAATGCTAACACACAGACAATAAAGAAGCATGTTAAAGTAGCCTTCACCAAAGATGGGCTAAATAACCTAGTGCAGGCCCCACACAAGAAGGTGGCTTCCAAACAGGAATTCACGCATTTTGTTATCCAATACAGTGACAAAATTGGATGACCAACTCCATAAATCAAATTCACCAGGCTGCAATAAATGCTTAAACTCTCCGTTCACTGAAAGACAGGGAGCTGGATGTGGTTCTGAATTCCAGCCAGCTAAGCAGTGGGACGTTTGTATTAATCAATACAAAATAATGAATGGAAGAATGAATGTGCCTGAAATTCATCACTGTGATCCCTTGTCCATTTAGCTGTCTATACCCTAACATCTATGAGAAATCAGTATTCAAAGCCATTATTCTATGCACTGATTTTTTTTTTCTTTTTTATTTATTAATTAAAAAAACTGCTCCCTTTCTCTTTTTAGAAAAGCAGTGACTGATTCCCTTCTTCCCATGAAAGCCCAACCACTAGGCAGCATCACAGCTGTCCAGACAGCTTGGGTCCTAAACCCTCTACATTCCTATGTACTTAAAACCATAGCTAATGCATCCCAAGAACAGGCATATAATCAATCAATAAGCCTAGGAATAAGCTATAGAATAACTGGAGAAGAACCTTCCTCAGTCTCATAAAACAGAAACATTTAATTACTCTGTAAACATGTCCAGGTACAAACCAGACAGGAAAAAAATTGTTTAAAATAGCAATCAATACCACTGCAAATGTGTATTTATAGTACTGGCAGCTGAACAACTGACCATAAATAATTTCCAGCTGGCAATTAAAAGGATAACTTTTCAAACACAACGTTTTGTAACAGCTTCCTAATAGAATGAAGAAGAACAAGAAGATCTGTCCAGGCTCTAAAATAGAGCCTGAAAAATTTCTGGGGGGATTTCAGGAGGTTCTGGCAGGTGGCTTGAGCTACTCACCCAGAGTTCCTTCCCATCCTCCATTCCCATGCTCCTTCTGCAGAGCAGGCTCCCAAGTGATGTGCCCCCTGGCTTTTAAAATTAAAAAAGCAATTGAGAATGTACCTATTAAAGCTGGGATAGCAGATACTGACTAATTGACAATAAAGCATTTAAGTAGACACTGAAAAAACACTTACATCATCTCAAGCTATTTGACAGAAACTGCTGAGTACAAACAAATTCACAATTATCCCTGTGAATCTGGGAGGGTATCTAGGGGAAGAACCTGCTAGCCCTACAGGTCTGCTCTTTTGAACTAAAAGAAAAAGTGGTCTCAGCCAAGGCTTAAAGGAGTGAAGGCAGATGTTTAAAAATCAGGGAGTTAATTTAAACTCCTGAAGTTATATTTAGGCACCATATGGCCGTATTTTCAAAAACACATGGATGATTTAAGAGCAAAAGCCCTGCTCGAAGCCACTGGGTCATGGACACTCTAGAAACTGCTACCCAGCTGAGGGTGCATCTCTCTGAGAATTAGGGTTTGTGTAACTTCATGCAATCATAGCTCTGCAAAATAACAAATAATCTCTAAGCAGCTGTTGACATTCTCAAAAGCTGTATTTTAACTCCTGCCAAATGGCACCACATAGCAAAAGTGGCTGGTCGCTTTTGCTGTATGCCTGAATGGTGGCAGCTAGCTTGATAAAAATGGACCCTGTAGGGTTGAATGCAGAACCTGTGCTTCACTTTTAAAATACAATTGACCTGCAGGGAGGGCATGACCAACCTCAGCCCACCATCAGACACCAGAGTGTAGAAGAAGCAGTCCTTCACTGGCGAGAAAAAGTCTGCAGAAGAACATACTGAGATACTTTAAAAAAATGACAGTTCTGAGGTTTGGATTAAAAATTTCCATTAATTTTCATGAGAATTCAGCTCATCCATGACTCAGGCAACTGAGAACCTCTAAGGCAAATTGTCTTCCACTGTGATTTTCCATTCAGCTAATATCACCTCCAGCCTGATTACACCTGGATCTGATGATTTCACCCAGCCTTGACTTGCTTCCTCGTTTCAAAATAAACAGTACAACTAAAAAAACCCCAAGTAAATATGGAAGCTGAATGCCTGTTGTGTTTTTCTGAGAAATATTCTCTTCACATTAGGTCTCTGATAAACAACTTTGGGAAACAAAGCTCATGAATCTATTGGTCCTTTGGAAGTGACAAGGTCTCCAAACTCACTCTGAAATTTTGAATTTTCCTTCTCATCCCCTTTCATAACCTCTCTAGTTCTGTATTTTAGGATTGAAATTCTAGCCCCTTCCACTATGTTCCACACAAGTAGTTTTCTTTTGAATAAATGTTATGATTCTCTGAACCTTTACTAAGAAGAAAATCTTACAGCTAAAAAATGGATCTAAAAAATTATTCAAAAAACTATTTCCAAAAGTGATTAGTTCATGCCATCAGTCTTAGCAAGGCAGTTGGCTAGAAAAAATCAAATATAAATATAAATAATATAAATCTTGTTCTAGTTATGTGATGGATTACCTTTGCGTGATGAATTACCTTTCTGTTAAAGGTTTTTCTTTTTATACTGGCTGGACACGAGTACAACTAGCTTGTCTCATTGGCACTTAAAACAACTTACTTAAACACTTCAGGAAATCAAATTGTGTATGATAGTATGTTTAACAGCTCTTAAAGGATTTGCACAATTCTAGTTTACCATTAGTTTTCTGCTATCACAATGTAAATTTCCAGTATAATAGTTTTTCCAATGTTTTAATTTTACTTGCTGTAAGAGCTTGTTTAGCTTTGATTAACAATGCTTCATTTATTTTTGTTCTGGAAAAAAATATGTAAACACGCCCTTGCTGATGGGGAATAATCTTTCATTCCATTTTTCTTTTAGCTTTTACTGACTTGCAAAAAAAAAACACTAAATAAAATATAACACCTAAAGTTTAAGTACATATACAATCTCTCTGAACTCAGACAAGTTGTGCAATATTAACAGCTTTGCAAAACTCAAGCCAGACCATTGCTATTCCACTTGAAACTTTCTCCAGTTGTAACCTTCAGGTGGAGGTTTAATGAAGTGCAGAAATGCCACAGGCAGCACAAGCCAAGGTAGCTCTGGAAGAAGCAGCAGGGCTGGTGCATCCCCTCAGCCAGCTATTCCTGCCAGGAGGCAGCACTCCTGGCCCCACCAGCTGCACAGCACTGTGGGTTTGGGATGCTCAGCAGTTTCCACACCGTGTGGCAGCGAGCTGGGCAGAGTCACTGCTGCACTGCAACATCTCTGAGCTTCACTCCCTCGCAAAGAGCAGATCTGAAGACACAGGGGCAGTCAGCCTCAGCAGTCTGACCCAAAGCAAAGCAAGCTCCAAACACAGCTGAACATGAGACCCTCTTCTTCTCTCCCCCTGCAGCTCTGACACAACGACCAGATGGTGCTTCTTACAGTGAGAAATACTGTGCTGGCTTTAAAATGGGGTTAGCAGCGTTTGTCCTGGGTGCATCTCCCTGAGAAGATAAAATGCAAAATGGCAAAGATGTGATTACATCCAGGAGTGGAGGAAATGTTGAAGTCTTACTGAGAGCTTTAATGCATGAACTTACTAGCAACAATCAAATTTTTATTCACAAAATCTCTTCCTTGTAGCTGGATTTTCAGGATGATAGAGAATTCCAGTTTATAACCCAGGCCTGTTTTATGCCATATTCATTCAGTAAGGATGAAAACAGTCCACATAACCTACTGCTAATTAGATAGTCTCAGATTTAAAACTGTTGACAAACAAAGAAAGATGTCTGAATAAAAACCCAGTGGACAAAGCTTATTACATTGATTCATCTAGCCCCAGGCCTGGTTGTAGTCGTAATTAACTTACACAGTAAATTCTGCAAGAAAACCCATAATTATTTGCTCCATTACATGGTAAAATAATGACCATAGAAGTATTTGGTACAGTTCTATTAGGACAGATTGAAGATAAAGATGGAGTAAGAAAACAGTAAGAGAGAATGTATGACACACTGCTAACTGGCTTTCAGGAAGGATCAATACATGCTGGCATTGTAAGAAGAAAATTTTGAGGGGGGGTGGCTATTTGTTTATTTGTTTGCTTGTTTTGGGTTTTTTTGGTCCCTGGAAGCTTTTTCACATAGAAGAAAATTTAAAATGCAACACCAAAAAAAAAAACCAACAAAAAAACCCACAAAAAACCAAAACAAAAACACAAAAAAAAAACCCACAAAAAAAACAGCAGCAACAAATTATGGACACAGAACCTGTAACTTTTCTCATGTCATCTGAGAAGGGTGAAGAAGCCTCTCTATACAGAATAGTAATTGTGATTTTAGTGCAAATCAGATAACTCTCTGTATGAGCAGCCAAAAATAATATTTTTGTATTGTTTTACAGAATTTGTGAATCTAGGTATGATATATGCAAATATTGAGTAATATGGACAGATGCAATTCTGTACATAAGACTTGGTATTTAGCTCTAAAGATTCTGTTTCCGAAAGTTTGATCAAACTACCCAGATAGACATAAAAGCAGAGCCCTTCCTACTGTTAGGCCTAAACCAAAGGTGGGATCCTTTCACTGAATCACAGCTCTTTCACCTTCCTGTTTACCTTTATTAGAATAGAATAGAATAGAATAGAATAGAATAGAATAGAATAGAATAGAATAGAATAGAATAGAATAGAATAGAATAGAATAGAATAGAATAGAATANTAGAATAGAATAGAATAGAATAGAATAGAATAGAATAGAATAGAATAGAATAGAATAGAATAGAATAGAATAGAATAGAATAGAATAGCATTTCCCAGCTACTTCAGCACTGACCATAAGCTAAAGCACATTTTAAAGGGTATTGTCCAAACACCTCTTAAACGCTGACAGGATTGGGGCATTGACCCTTTCTCTAGGAAGCCCGTTCCAGCACTTGGCCATCCTCTTGGTAAAGAAATGCCTCCTAATGTCCACTGTAAACCTCACCTGGGACCGTGTTGAACCATTCTCACTCATCCTATCACTGGATCCCAGCATCTGCCTCTTTGTGTCTCCTTCAGTTCATGATCAAAATTTTTGCAATGAATAAAAGGAGTCCCAAATAGCCAAGCTGTGGAAGAGTGCTTCCAGGTATTTTCTAATTAGAAGCCAACATAATGCCACTATAAATTGTACAGCCAATAAATTCAGCTACAGAAATTAAAATGTTTTATAAGTCAACTTGCAAAATTATTAGACATATGAAAATATAATTAAGAAAATAAATAATTTCTTAAAACCATAATTATTCTTACCTTAACTATTCCTATAGCAATTTTTCATGAGTAATGGCCAAAATTATATTCACACCCTAATATATGCTTTTAACCAGAGGAAAAAAATTATAGTCCAATTAAAATTCACAGACTTTAACAGTGGAAGAAAATAGAGACTACAAACAAACCATTCTGTTTAAATCAATCACCAGTTGATTCTTTATATAATCTTATAAAATCTTTAAAACAAAATTATATGGCTTTAGAGAGCTTTCCTTCATATTTCTTTCACTCTTATAATCAGCTGGGTAAATAAGAATAGTACATTATTAACATTAAATTTGTGCAAGCTCTTTTTAAGACAGTACCATGACCGTGCTTTCCATGCATTTCACGGTACACATGAAAACCAAGGATTATCCAGCATCTGCTGATCCACCTTGTACGTTATTGACGTATGCAATGAAAAGTTTATAATTTGGGCTCAGCAAGTTTTCTGCATCTCATTTGTAGGTGACACAGAAGCTCTTTTTGGGTTCTACATGTTTCAGTGAAAATCTCAGTCTTTGTGGCAGAATTCACACTTTTTGCACAGCTACTTCATTCACTATTATCTGCCAAAATGAGTTTTCCTAAAGGGCAATTCAAGTCCCTCTTTAAAGTCCACCTGGCCATCTCCATTTCCTTCAAGGTCCAGTTGTATTTAATTAGAGGATCATCCCTCTGTCCTGTCCCTGGGAACCCTTTGGGTCAGGCACTTTTTGTTTCAGCACTGAATTTGTGAACATATGTAAACAAGTAACAACACCAACCAATAACACTGACACAGTTCACTGTGTCCACTGTCACAGACCTTAACCAGCGCTCACCGAGCTTGTTTATGTCCAGTCTCCCAGCTTCACAGCAGAGAGCCTTTTCAGTTTACCTGTTGCTCAAAAGTATTGGTAGCAAGCATTGCATTCTGCATATAAGACAGTAAAGCTCTTTCCTCATTCCTGGGACTTAAATCCCAGCTCAAAAGTCAATGGAGCAATGCCCTCACTTTCCCTTTGGGCCCATCAAGAAGTGCTTGCATTTTTAAATGCATAGACCACATAGAGTGCTAACATGTCTGAATATAAATGTTAATATATTAACAATATAACATTATATTAATATAATTATATTAATGTAATGCTTAAATGAAAATTATTTAAGCAAGCTGGAGTGCTGGTACAGAAAACACAACAGTGAAAAACAGAAACCATAAGCACTCTTTTCACCTGCCTTACACTACTCCAGGGATATTTATTCTCTCAGGTTTTCATTTCTTATGGCTATAAAAGACAGATATTCCCTCACGTTTAAAAGTAATAGGAAACTTACTTAATTTCTGTAAATATTGGAAGAACCTGAAAAACAATTCCATACAAGCAAAATTATATTAATTTTCTTAAAACTAATGGTAGGCAGAAGATAAGCAACAGGAAAAGATCAATACATAAAAGTCAATATAAAAGTTTCTTTCCTGCTTTTTGTTGAGAGGGATAAAATAGTAAACTGGAAAGCTCAAAGCATTTTCTAGATTTACAAGACAAAATAAGAAAATGATGATGTTCTTTAAATGAATGAAAATTATTCACTTAACAGGCTGAAATAGGTACAGGATGACTTCTGAAATAGTTAGCATGTTATGTCTAGAAGTCAAACTGAACTGTCATTACACTGAGAACCAGAGACAGAATAACCAATGTGAAATACCAAGTTCAGCAGGCAGATGGGAGTTTTGGGTAATGTTTGGACAGTGATTACTCAAAATTTTTTTTAAAAAAAACCAAGAAAATTCAAGAGACAAAGCCAGCTGATGGCCGGCCACTGGGGTGGCCCCAGCGTGCGCCGCAGGTTGGCATGGCTGGTGGGACCAGCAGACAAAGCTGTTCTCCCTGGCAGGAGAAAGCCTTGCCCAGCTGCAGCCTGGACTGAATATTTTCATCTAAAATAATGTCCTTTTTCTTTTTATTCCCAGTAATAACCCTATTTGCCCCTCTCTCTACTTTACTAATAGGTTTTCACTTGCCATCTTGAGCACCCATGTATCCCACTGGCAGGCTCCCATATTCATCAGCTATTTGCTTCACGGTTTAGGTGTGAAATGTGTAATAATTTCTCCTGAAAATATAATGGGTTTTCTGTTTGAAGCTTTCCTACAGCTTTTCTTTCCTTTTCTTCTGCAGGTGAATGCTTCAAGACAAAAAAGAGCCATAACAGGAAAGACACACAGTAGATTCATGCAATTAAAAATTTTCAACAACTCATTAAAATAATTACTGCATTTATTTTGCAGGAAAGTATTCATTACCTACACTACACCCATTAATAATGTGAGGAATGCATCTCCCTCATGCCCTGGTGTATTATGGATAGTTTGATAAATGCAAAAACCCATACTCAAGGAAGAGCAGTGCCTGTTGCACTATGGCATCTTTTTTCTTTTATTTACAAGGATTCAATTTTCAGTAGATTGAGTTATTCTTTCTCATCTTGTTTTTATGGTTTATTCATTAAGAGAGAAGAGCCGAGGCCTAATAATTTGAAACATTTGTCTTTGACTTCAACAACATAACTCTGCAAAACATAAATTCCCCTTATTCTTCAAGAAATATGCTTATCTTCTTCTGGAAGACAATAAAAAATGATATTACAGTAAATTGCAGACAGTGGCTCATGAAAAAATGAGGATGAAGACATGACATTTTTGTTTAATGTATCTATTCTTCTGACTTGATTTATATTTCACTGAAAGTACTCAGAAATACTCCAATTACAGCTACATCATAAAATCCTTCACTTCAGTAAGACTATTAACCAAAGTGTTTATCAATAAGAAGGTCAAAGTTTGATTTTTCCAATAATTGTTTGAGCATATATGCAGGTACAAGCTTATACTAAATTCAAAAAATTATACTGCATTACCTATAGAGGGTGGAAGAGAACAAGTTATATGATTTCTGTCCTGTGTTTATGTCCCATGTTATATGAATTAGTCAAGCACTCTACAAGACAATATTCTTGTATTGGCTTAAGATACACATGCAAATTTAGAAAAATTTATAGTTCATACTTTCAAGAAAAAAAACCACTCAGTTTATGATGAATGAAAAAATGAACACTCAGTTTGCAATTTCTTTCACTATTTTTTCCCAGCAGTGTGATTCTTATTGTTCTACCTTTTAACAAAATTATGTTAATCATTCCAGATTAGAAGTGAAAAGTGTATATCTGATGTTTTATCAGGTTCAACATCTTTATATAAAGCTTAGCCCAGAGGGCTTGGACAGGCCAGACCAGGTTTGAGACAGTGCATCTCTGTAGCAGGTCACTGGCCAACCTTCCTCAGCAGCTTTTGTTCTGAATAGACACCAAGACCTTGAATAATGCCACAAGGTCTTCACCCCAACTAGGGCATCATCCTCCTTTCTCCTTTCATTTGTACAAAGTTGATCAGGCAGCCTGGCAGTACCACTAAAGTGCATCTCACCTCTGCTAATGAAGGAACACGTGGGATATTGCAAATCGCTCTGTATGTTGTATTGCAGTAGCATTGAAATATCCTCTGTCAGATCTCAGGCATCTAGAACTGGCCATCACCTCCTTAAAAGTTCATGCTTTGTTGTGCTATCCAGAAATCTGAAACTATCTTGGAGAAGATAGAAGATATGGCACAAGCCTATATGCCCAGTGATGGTCCCCATCACAGGCAATTCCTCCAGCATCTGTGACCCTGATCCACAGAGCACTACCCTTTGGAGCTTTGTAAGTTCCTATAGATTTTTTAAATTTTAAACCACTTTTTAAGTGCAGAGGATTCTAATTTATTACAGTCTTCTTTCACAATTAAGATTTCTGCTGTTTCTGTACCAAGTAAAATTATTTTGAGCTTTTCTGGTTTTGAAGAAATTAAAACAGAGAACAAAAGTTATTTTTCTCAGTGCACACACAAAATCACCTTTAATAGTCCTTTATCCCTGGTACCTCTCCACCAAAAATATTTAATTCATCCTCTGAGAAATCATTTGCAATTCAGTACTACACATAACTGAGGAATGAGCACAAAACTAGAGTTTGCTTGCATAGCCTGCCCTGTGAAAGGACAAACACTTGGAAAATTACATGCAAACCTAATAAAATCATCATGATTGGGCTGCTGTAAAAGATGTCAGTGAGGTAAAAGATGTCAGTTCTGGATCTTTAGATATACTATAGAGGAGACCAGCACCATTTTGTTCACTATCAGAGCTGAACATTTCTAAATCAATAATCTCCTGTGATTTTTAATTTTTCCTTATTTTTTTTTCTTTTTTTTTTTTTTTTTTTCTTTTTTAAATTTTGGTATACAGAAGGAACTCCATCACATAGATGTGAGCAAATTGCATCTGCTCTGGAAAGTAAACAGTTATTCTGGGGACCTCAACAAATCTCAATAGTACCTGAACAGGGCCTTAAAGAAAATGTTCTTCCGTATCAGATCAGGAGAACACTATATATTATTAATCATTTGTTACAGATATTCTCTTATCTCTACCTAAGGGCTGAGCAAATAGGATGTGATTGAATGAAAGGGACAGAGTGCTGCCAGAGTTGGAGCACAAAGCTACAGCAAAATCTCCTCTCCTTTTAGTCACAAGAATTTCATGGAAGTAACAAGGGCAATTATTAAAGTTTTTAAAAGTGCTGAGTATGAGAAATGCAGGAAGACATCTATGCCTGAAAGAGCTCACAATTGAAACAGCCAGCAAAAATATGCAGTTATCAGAAGATGGCTAGAGGATGTGATATATCAAGATCTAGTGTTTGAGCCAAGAAAATCAGCATGCACCATATTAGTTCCACCATTTTGTATTCATCTATCATTTGAGTTCTTCAGCTTCAGTGAGGTTAGAGTTTCATAAAGGCAGCTTTAGAAACAGAGGTTGTTGGGAGAACAGCTGGCCAGAAATTTTCCAGTGAAGTGAAATTTCATTGCAAACACAACCAACTTGGTAAGCCTTTGATAAGGCAAGTAGGGTTTCAAGGAAACCCTGCCCAGAGAAAGAACATCTGGTTACCTTGAAGTCTTGAAAATACTTTGGAAAGAAAACTCTGAGAAAAGGTAGGGTTTGTGTTTCTAGAGGGTTCACGTGGAATGGTGGTCCAGATGGCACCTACATGGAGAATACACTTGCAGCTGCTAAGGAGCTTATCTATCCACTTTCCAAAAAAATAAAAAATCACATCAAGTGGTGTCTCACCCTGCGGTTAGGAGTTGTTTACCCAAGCAATTAAAAATTCCCCATCTCTGCAGGGATGTTAGGACCTGGCTGCAGGCTCATTCTTGCCGATAGTACTCGCTGAGAGAATTGCTTCTGTGATAAAACACTGGCACCCATTCAACTGCAGAAAACTTATACCAGCAGTTGCTTTTATTTTTGCAATGTCTGCAATTCCAGCTTCAAAAATTAAGGAAGATATAGGAATTACTATGTAGTAGAGGCAATGACAAGTCATTTCATATTTAATTAAACAGCTACCAATTTGCAAGAAATTTCAGGTAGTATTGACCTGGATCAGACTCAAGTAAGTGACCTAGAAATAAACACCTATGTATCTCCTTACTGCTCCCCTCATCCATCTTGTCCTGTGGTACTCCCTTGTTGAACTTGAGACAATAAAAGAAATTATATTGCCTCTGATTTTAAAGACCATTACAGGTTTTTTTTGCTCAATGACCAAAAGAAAGTCAACCCAAAACCAACCAACCAACCAAACAAAAAAAACAACAAAAAAACCCAAAAAACCACAAAACAAACAAACCAGTCCAGATTTCATCATTATCTGCCAAAGGACATGCTTTTTAATTATGTGTCCAATCCTGAAAAATGAAAATCATGATCCAAGAGAAAGGCAAACAATTGCTATGTGCTCTACAGTTACAGAGTTATTTTATTTTTCTTCAAGAAGAAACCTTTCAGAAACCTGTTTATTTCAGGAGTCATAGTGCTTCACATTTCAGTTCACTGCAGTATAAGCAGTAAGGCTTATCAAAAGCTGTAATGGATCACAGATTTGGCATGCCCTTTGCCTACAACACTCATTAGTACGCTTTAGCTGCTTGCATTCATCGTGCAGGGATAGAAAGAGAAAAATCTAAACTGGAGTCCCAATCCCTAAGCAGGGCTGCTGCACAAGACCCACGTTTAGAAAAACTCTCTGCTGTAACAAATGAGACAGTAGGGGGGTGGCATTAAGAGATTCAAGGTTTAGTTGAGATGTAAATCCTACCCATTGCATGAGTAGTGGGATATGCAATATGAGGTACAACAGAGGAAAAAGATGGGGGAAACTTTATCAAGGGGACTAAAAAAAAAAAAAGTAGAAAAGAGACCAAGGAGGAGGAAGTGAGACAAACACTTTGACAGAGACACTAAAAATACTAGAAAGGATTCTTATTTGCAAGAATAAAGTGAAACTTCATTTTGTTTACCTTTAATTTTTTTTTCTAATCTATGTGTTAATTTTTTACTCTGATTCCTTCATTCATGATAAACAAGCATTTATTTCATTTACAGGGAAGCCTGTTTGGTGCTGTAGAGCAAAGCCCATCACTGTGAAACCAGCATATGAAGTATTTAATAATTCCTCAGAGATGGCAGATTGTACTAACACAGAGGAAATCACACAATGCAATAAGATTAGGAGGCTTGTGGGCTGAAGAATACCTCCTGCTAGGCTTCAAAAAATAAATACAAATCTATTGGCAGTTACTGACTTCTGTGAATTCAGCCTACTCAAATCAGTCTTTTGTTGTTGAGTAGACATCAATACCAGCCCACAGCTGTGGTCATCATCTTTCCCAAGACATCACACATTCACATAAGGACATTTTATATAAAGAATAGCCTAGAACAGCTTGGCCTGGAACAAAGATGGCTGATAAGCTAGATAAAAGAGAGACTTGCAAAACCACATGTTATGGGAAAGGTAAATAGTCACCCAAAGGAAAATGGTACCAAAAACAGATGTCATTTAGTAAAGTTTCAGATACTATGCCCAAAACATCCAGAGAAGTGCAATAAGCTGTAAATTCACACTCAAGGAACCTGTGAATGCTAAAGTTTTACATGAATTCAGAAACTGACTGAACACACATAAGAAAAAAAATCTTTTAAGACAATGCTTCTGCATCAAGCAATGATACCCTTCCAGTGCCCTGCAGGCACTTGTCCTCATATTCCTGTTATTTACCAATTTCAGTACAGCAGTGCAGAGCTAGACAGAAGTCATTTGTTAGTCATCACTGACTTTTTCTTTAACCAGAAAAACAAATGTTTTAATTACTTTTTCCGTTCCAGGGAACTGTCACTGACTCTTTTGTTACAACGGAAAGTTGCAGTATAATAAAATTAATTACTTTCTATATACAAATGAAAGCTTTGTACATTAATAAACAGGACATTTTTTCAGATGTTAGAGAATGTTTAAAAAAAAGGAGTTCCATCACTTTATTCAGGTAAAATATTGTAGCTTTCTCATAGTTAACTCTTTATTAGCAATTGCAGAACTGTGCAGACTGTAAGTGAATCGCCTTCACTTAATCCAATCTTCTGCTCACAGTGGGCATAGTAAAAGCATGTGGTCTAATAAAAGCAGATATTCTAATAAAAGCAAGATATTCTACATATTGAAACAACCTGAGGATGGAGCATCCTATTTTTGGGCAAAGGGGAGATGAAAAATGCTATATCCAACCAAGGTTGTATGCACTGCCTCTTGTTCAAATACAAACTTCCAAGAGTCTGGCTCTGACCTCATTGCTGGCTACCCAGATTGGTATCTGTCACTGAAAAAGAGAAGGTGGCACATACAGGCCCTGTGTATCCTGCCAACTTGAATAGCAGGTTAAGCTGACCAGTTAATACAGGAGAGAAGTAGTTCTCTTTTGACCGCAGCTAAGATAAAAAACTTCATCTGGTTTTCAATTTCCTTTTTTTGGGGGGGGATATGGACCTCTTAACTGAAATCTCTTTAGAGAAGAACAGATAGTACCTGACACAGTTTTTATATAAAATCTGATTAATTTATAAACAACCCAGATGAAGCATCTATGAAAGTATTTATAGGAAATGAATCCATACACATTGCATTGCTCATCAGATAGGAACCTCATACTGTTTACAACTGCATGAGTGTCCTACTTCACCATTTCACTTAAATATAAGCATGTGATTGTATCAGTCCTCACACATGCCGGTCTCTTATTTACAGAAATCAGTATCATGCACATATTTTCTTTTATTTCCTCCTTTATAAATAGTTAAAGGGCAACAGAAATTTACTATTCCAATGCTATTTATTAATAAACACTGCTTATTAAGAGGAGGAAACTTTAAAGGGATATGTTTCTCAGTGAATCAAATTACATGTCTCAATACACCACCCTTTCTTCCTCTCTGAAAAGAGCTTTGATCTTCAAGATACCCTCTGAATCTTTCCCTTCAGTATTGATATGCACCATTGCCAAAAGCTCTTTTATAACTTGACTCAGAAGCCAAATTCTAAACACCCTTCATTTCTTCTCTGGTACTGCAGAACATCTGCTTGCTTGCTTTATACCCCTTGATTTTTTCATTGTTCTTCGTGCAGAACCACACATTACAAGCATCCATCTCTCTCAGACACTTGGAGATCTTTGTGAAAATGCTCTTTTTATTTATCTTCAATTTGGCATTTCTTTGATTTGTCTTGTTTATGGAAGCAGATTTTCTTTTGGGTGACACAGCAGCCCCCTTTACTCAGACATTTTCAGACCAATGTGATGAAGTGTTATAAATTGCTTGCTTGTTCATATTTCAGTTTTACTCCCATGCAAGATGAAAGTGCAAAAGAGCATTTTTCTTTCTCTCCAAATATGTGAGATTTTCCTGGAATTGATTTTCAAACAGTTATTTATAGTTGTGATTACAGCTGCAACTCAAGACACGTTAGACTGCTCTTTATCTACAGCTCAAAAAACTTCTCAGAATGAGTGGATCTTGGAAAAAAACCTGTTATGCACTTTTTTACTTTTTTTCCCTGTAAACTTTTTCTAGTGACATAATAAGGGCAGTTCAGTTTGATTTTTTTTGTTTACTGTTTCTCCTTCCACCAAAACTGTGTTCCATGTGCAGTCTGTATGTTTGTCCTGACAAAGTGCAAAGTGAGGTGGTGTGAATGACAGCAAAGATTCTGGGCTGCTGAGGGTAGGAGAGCACAAGGACTAAGCTGCTGTTGTTTACATTTCCACTTCTCACAGGGACAGAGAGGGATGACAGCAAGTCACCAAGCACAAACCTAACAGTGAGCAGAGAAGCTCACTTTTAATTCTGTGGCAAGAAAAACTAAAACTGAACCTATTTTGCACATCCACAGAGAAAACAAGGCTTTTCAGTAATTTGGAAACATGCATGACTCCTTTTAACAGGGAAAACAGGCTTATGGAACGTTGTTATATTGAGTCTGGAAATATTTGTCCACTGCCTGCCCAGATCTGTGCTTACTCACAGTGCTGTCTGTAAAAGGGAAATGCACAGGGAGTGCAACATCCCAGGCACATACTGGTTTGAACTCCTCTGAGAAACTATAGACAGGGCCAGTGGGTCAGGGCAGACCAGAAGAAGTTGTGTGTCTCCAAACAACTGTCATATGAAAATTAGAAGTTGAGTACAAAAATGTGTTGAGATTTACATTTTATTAAAAGTTAAGGGGTTTTTTATCTGAATGCAGCATGTCACATCTATAGCTCTCTATTACCTCCTTCATTTATTGCTCTCACTGTTGGGTACATCCCAGCTTCAGGGGCCTGGATGCATGCCTGACTCCCTCTCATCCCACAGCTGGGCAAAATCCCACTGCACAATAATTCCCCCTCTTGTACCTTTATTTCCACAGAAAGTGGGACGGGAGAAAATTGCCCACCGTGCCACAGATCTGCAGTCTGCATGCAGAGGACTGTGAGCAAGGGTATCCTAAAAAGCACATGCAAGCCTCAGAATTAACTATTGTTGCTCAAAACTGTCTTCTGCCTTTGCTGTGCACAAGCTGAATTCTGCAGGTCTCCTGTCTAGTCTGCTTGCTACATTATGACAACCACTGTGGCAAAAGAACTCACTCACAGGATTCAAGTAATGGCAATTTCTCCCTCTGGGAGCTGATAATACAGTGGATTGAATACTCCTATGCAGTTAGCCATAACAGTAAAAAGCAAAGCATAAACAAAAGCCAACACTTTTAATCCTCAAAAGTTAGGGAAAGGGAATTTCCCTTCTCAGACAATGGATAAATAGACAGACATTTTAATCAGAGCAGGGACTAACACCTGGAAATCTCTCCCACAGGAGTGAGCAATGCAGTCTTCCTTTACCTTTTTCCCTCTGTCCCAAACTATGTCATGGTCCCAGAAGACTTACAAAGGAAAAATAGATTCTATTCTCATCCGTGCCAACATCCGTGCTGTCCTGAATGCAAAAGAAATGGGATTCGAATTTTCCACAGGAAGATACTTTACCTTGGCTTCTGCTTCCTAGGAGATGTTTCAACTTTTGCAGCACTCTGAAAGAAATGGGCACCATTTTTTTTTTTTTTAAGGATAGCTGCCTTTGGAGTCCTGTACAGACTCTGCAGATGGAGACATCTGCCATGAAGACACCACAGACTTCAAATGCACATGGCAAGGGAACACTTCCACACACACTCAGAGCAAGCAGACCTGTTGTCTGTGAACACACTGCTGTTCTGCACCTCTGCAACTAGCCTGAATTACATGCCAGGGCACACATTTGCTATGCAGAAGCAGGAAAAGGACTCAGAATATGGGTCTGTGCTGTAAAGTGCATTCTACCCTTCTCTAGTCCTGAACCAGCCACGTGCAGCTGGAGCAGTTTCAAACAAACCCTAAGAAGTTTAATGTCTCTTGGTTCCACTGCCATGCTCCACATAACGTATTGCACTGTACAGGCTCTACACAACACTGTTGTAGAAAGCCTCAGTTCATCTAGGAATGAAGGACGCATCAAGGAAATGCATTTGGGGAAACCAGTGAATCCAGGTAGAGCTGTTCAAGAAAATTCAAACAAATTGAAAAATAAATTTCTAGGTAGAGAGCAAAAGAAGTTTTGTCCTGTTTTTAGGACTGGTCACTGAAATCATCAACTGAAGAAGGTGCAACAAATGAAGTAAGGAAGAAATTCTGAAGAAACAGCATCAAAAAAACCCAAACCAGTCATAACAAACAAAAGGAAATGGACTTGAGAGATAAATTAATACTGCAAAGCAAAGAAATATTTCCAAGTCAATGACAGCATAATGGGGTAATTCAGGATAAGACAGAAGGAGCTTTTCAGAGGGAAAATAAAGTTACTTTTGAATAATGCCTTTGATGAACAAAGATAAATACCTGCTAACATCAATTAGTCAGGAAAGACTGAAAAAGTTAAGTCAACATAAAACAAGTATTTCATATAAATAAGGAGATTGGGTCTTCTGATTGCACAGAAACCTTTTCTGTTGTTTAATCAAATTGCTCCTTTCTTTATGGACATCTTCTGTTGTGATACATACAAGCCTCATTCTTCAAAATCCTTTGTAAGAAAACACAGTCTTTCAGGTTAAAAGCTAAGAAATGTATATAGATCCCAGAAACTATTATGAACAGATTCTTTATGTCTATAGCTTACCTTCTTGCTAACAGAAAAGTGGAAAATATGTGTTTATACTGCTGCATTTATTTTTATTTCATATATTACTGCAGTGCCTATATTGCAACAATACTGGACATAAATTGTAGCTTTAAGGTTTCAGACACTGTGTCAGCCCTACACTCTGACCTTACTGTACTCTGAATCCCTCATTTATCCTCTTTTCCCAAAGTGTTTTTTTCTTAATACATTTGGAGGCTGTTTTTTATTTTCCAGGCAAGCAGATAATTTTGAAATTGACAGAATAAAGACATTTTCTGCACTGTCACAAACAGTCTTTGAAGGAGCTGATCATCACCCTTGAGTTACCAGAACTAAAAGCTATTTATCCTTCAAGTACTTGAGGGTTCTAAAAGGAGTAGCTTAAAGGTTTTATTTAGATGAACTGGGAACAGACTTAATCTTTTGAACCAAAAAAAGATTAAGTAAAGCCTGAGGAGTGCTTGGATCTAACACTGGGGTGTTTATAGTCATTTGTGCACAGAAACTGAGATGCTGAATACCACAAGCCTGCTGACTTCAATGAGATCTGCCCCTGATCAATGACCTCAATGAGATCTGTTAGTAATTTTTACTAACCAGCTCTGGGTCCTGTTGGCAGAGATAGATTTAAAGACTCAAGCAAAAACATTTTGGGTTAAGGGACAGTTTCCTGAAAAACAAAAGCAGCAGAATTATCAAAATTATGGATTATCTTTTGGTTTTTTATCAGAGACTTCAAAGAAAGAAGAGAATTGGAGAAGTGGCAGAAGCTTAGGCACAAGCCTGAGCCCACAGGCATTACTGATGGGAGATGGGCTGCTCCTTTAGTACTTGTGGTAAAGTACTTTCCTGGTCATTTATTGGAGGCCACTGAACACATGTTCATGTTTTCTGCATCACACAGCCTGTACTTTGCTTGTAACAATTGATATTTATAGGGCAGACAGAAAAGGTTAAGAGGAAATTCTGACCAAATAAAGGAAAGAGAAAATTCTGCAGTTGGCCATCCTGCCCTCCCCATTCAAGCATGAGCCAAGATGGTTCTTCAAGAGAAATAAAGGCAGACCAGAAACAATGAACAGAATGGTACAATGACAGAAATAATCAAGCAATAAACACTACAGACTAATAGCTAAGATCATAGTTTCTTTGGATAGATAAAGAATGTTTTTGAAATAGATGTTCAAAAAGAAGTTATATGCAAGAAGCAGTTGTGATCAGTAAGCAGAAGGAACAAAATGCCCAGGGACTGACAAAAATCCCTGTGCAAAAAAAAAGGAAAATTAATGCAAAGTATATTGGTAATAACAGGACTATATTTCAACCGTGAGATGTTGCAAATTTTGCTCTGAGCCTCTGCTCAAAAATGTAACTTATTTTTCCTTGTGTGGCAGTCAAGAAGGTAATTGCATAATAAGGTTAGAGAAGATGCTGATCCCAGAATACATAACATGATCTGAATCCAAACCAGTGACTGCTTAAGCAAATGAGACAAACATGGAAGTAATCCAGGATATGTATAATGGTTGGCTCCTGCAAACTTGTCATATTTTCAAGATGTAGAACTTAATCCTCAATCAATTACTTATCAGGAATGCTGCACTCTGGGGACAAGGGAGCTCATTTTTAAGCACACTTTTCAAAGTTTACCCAACTCCCCTATGTAATTCTGAATGAATTGGGAAATGGTTGTTTCTGTACAAAATATCCAATCTGCACAGTTTTGAATAAGTACACGCTGATCAATGGGACAGCTGCTGCTGCTGTATTTTTGGCTTTGCTCATCCAAGCCTGCTGAGTTTCTGGTATGTTTTCAGCAGAGTGTTTTATTCAGGGATAGTCACAAGGGCTATTCTCATAGTAATATAAACTAAACTTTAATATTGCCCTCAGTGATGTTAATAGGAAGTTGAATTGGGGCTAAAACAATTCAGTTTTCACAAAGGAATTTAAACTACCACAACCACCCTAATTTCAGGGAAGAACATCCTGGTTTCCAGTGGAAAGAGGCCTTATATTTTAGCCAGCTGACTGTGAGAAAAGGAACCAAAACCAAGTACTCTTTTCAATTAAAAAGTAAATTAATTTTCACAATGAAGTCAAATAAGCCTAAATCCCAATGATCCTTTTTGATCCTCCTGAGCTAATGGGACAGAAGACAGTGGTGGGAGTTAGACCATAGGCAAGGAACAGCTGAAATCTTTATATTTTTTATTTAGAGGAGTCAGACCTTATAACCACATGTAAGTATCTGAGCTTGCACAGGTGGGGTGCCCTTCCTGCCTGATTCACAAAGGTTCAGGGATCATAAGATTCCAGCCCTGATACTTGGGAATCCATAGCTCACATTTCAAGGGAGTGTAAGTTCATAGGTTATCTCCTCAGAGACAGGAGGTAAAGTGCATCACACAAATATGTTTTTCTAGTCTTTCCTTAAGAGAGATGGTAAAACTAAATAGTGAAACAAGCTAAACACACCTCTGACTGTTCAGCCATTCTCTTTTCCACCCACTCTGCAGACACTTCACCAGGTAAAAGTTAATTGCAGCCTCTGCATCAGGTCTGCTGTTCTCCTCCTGCTGTTCCAGATGATGGGTTTACTACAGGAGGGGCTCTTTTATAACCTTGTCAATGATTGCCTAATCAACTTCATCTAATGACCAAGGCCTTCTCATCAAGTGATAGATTGCTGAACTTCTGTAAGTCAGACCTCAAATGACTATCTTGGCCTGGCCAACAGCTATCATCATTTAACAGCTATCATCATCATTCTGCTTATTTATCAAAGCTGGATGACCTACAGTGTCATCCTATCTATTCTGTCAGCATTTTAATGTCCATGAGTACCTGGAGTGCTGTACACTTATAAGTTATTTGCTCCATCTCTATCCAAGGATGAAACTTGCTTACTGTATTCTATTGATCTCACTTTTTAAACAAACCTGCCAAGAAAAAAATAGTTAACACCAGCGTTGTTTCTGGTTCTGGGGGACATGAGACCCCAACTTGTGTAGGTGAAAATTGCTGCACAGACATGAAGGCCTGGCCAGTCATCTCAGTGTGCCAATGGGAAGTTTTCCTGGAATTTGAGGGAGGAGATGGAGCCTAATTCATGTTTCCTAGAGAGTGGACCTTCAACTGTACCTACAGTTACATTCTGTAATTGCTTGTGAGATTCACTAGTGGGAATACTACTTTGTAGATAAGCAATATGAAGTAGCAGGAACCTTATATTTATAATCTACCTCTTGATTTGTGGTCTGCTTTTTTTGGTCAAAACCACAACTAAAATAAACAGAAAATTAATAGAAGCACCAGTAAGTTTTTTCTTTAAAACAATAGGTAAGGACATTAGCAGACTGATGCCGATGCTGGAAAGAGAAGAAAACCTCAAAGTTCCTCATGCATTTCATTCTGTGTATCTGACAGCAGAAGTTAAGAATTGCTTGGTTTTGCCTTGCTTATGCCACTAGGAGCACACCCCTATCCTGCTCAATGCAAATGAGCACTTTGTGCTCCAAATTACTTTCCTTCAATTCTTGTAGCCAAAAGCATCATATAAAAAACAACTTCTCCTTCCTGCAGATGAGGAGCAAACTGGCAGGACTGAGCAGAGCTTGTCCCTCTTGCCCCTACCCTTCCCATGCTAGCTTAAAAACACACAGTTCATTGAGTCTGGCACCACAGTGTTTTTAAGAGTGGGTAGACAAGAATAACTCCTATATTCACCCAGGGACAACACACACCTAAGCCCACTGTCATGCGAACCCAAACACCTTTGTTCACCTCTCAGGACAGGTTTGTACACTTCCATCAGCAAGGTTTCTATGCCAAAGTTATTTATTCCTTCTTATTATTCTGTCCTGAAATTAGCTCCATGATTTTGTTGTGCAAAAGGATGTTTAGTTTTATTTTCATGGGCATTGGGGGTTTTGCTGTTTAGCTCAAAAACGTGAGCAACTTTCCATCCTTAATTTTCTATGAAATGCAGCTGAAACATCAGCTCTGGATACCCTATAAAGGGAATGCATGACAAGGGAGTTATAAAAATAATCTTGCTGCCAAATACAATACACATCTTTGCAGAAAAATCATATTTAAGTGAAGGATTTCTTTTGGCACGAAGAAAGAGAATAGTGGTGGCTAACAGGACATGAATGTATGCAGAATTTAAAAGGTAACAGTTTGCTTAATCTATTTAAGTGGGAATTAAAATTAGAACTATTGAAATCTCACAGCTGTAGTGAACTCACACACACACAAAAAAAAGCTGAAAAGACAAAATCTCAGGCAAATGAAGCTAATAAAACAAAAGACATTTATATTAGAGTGAATGAAATTCAGTTTATGTTAATGGCTACACAAATAGAAATCATGAAACTGGCATTTAAATGAAAGGCAGAAATATTTGACACAAATACTAGAAAACAAAGACAGTAATTTAATAATAACTCAGTAGGATACAAAAGCAAGACAGGGCATGAGACACCATATAAGGAGCTTTGAAGTGGCAGTCAGTGAGATTTCTGAACCAGGAGCAGGGACCTTCAGTAGGTTTCCAAGCCTGGTGGAGAATCCAGAGCACTGGAGGTATGTGACAATTGTGGCATCCATTTTAAAAGCTAGCTAGGCTAAGGTGTCTCAATTTTATGTCTTTCAGATTAATATCAGACAATTCTGAGAAAAATTAATGGAACGATTGAAACCAGACCAGCTAAATACATTGAAGGAAAATTACTGTTAAAGATTTGCAACAGCTTATGGGGGAAAAAAAAAAAGTTATGGTCAAACTGATTTGACTAATCAATTCTGAAGTCCAAAGTTTGTTGACAGAGAGAATAGTGTCAATGCTGTACTGTGCTATTGATTACTCATCAGCCTGACGCCAACAAAAAGGAACACTCAAGTGAAAAGGCATCTAATTCAGGGATAAAGCCCTGATGCCACACTGCTAGGACAAGCATTGTTACTTCAAAATCATTATCTAGGTAAAGGATGGGGAAGGCAGCATTGAGTACATGTTCAACATGAACTGCCTCTCTCTCCACTTGCTTGGTCAATAGCCACACTTGCCTCAAGCTTGTAGCCCAAATCCTAGAGACACAGTGCTGTCTCCAGCAGCATTTGGTCTACACCTAAATCCTTTCCTAAAAGCTTAAAGCTGTCTTTGGATGTGTAAGCTGGGAGATGCTCAGCAAAAACCCCAAGAGATTGTCACCTACCTCTGCCTCCTACCAGACTACCATGTCCATTTGAAGAAAGGTATTAAAAAACAGGCAGGAGAAAAAGGGAGACAAGAAGGGAGTCATGAAAGAGGTCCTAAAACATGCATTAAAACAGGACTCAGAAACCTTGAAACATTTTATTATCATAGAAATTACTTCATCTATGCTTAAGTACCTCATAAGGACAGAAATTTGACAGAGGGCTCTTCATTCTGCTTGATAGGTTTTTGAGATGAAGTTGATCATCGGACGCTGAAAGAGATGTAAAAATAAGTGTAATAAACCTCTGAAAAAAATCTGCCAAGGTTTTTATGGGAGCTTCTACTATGAACATTTTAAATAAAGATATTTTTCTTCTTTTTTTTCCATAAAATTATTAAACCAGGAACTCATTCAGGAAAAACATCAATTTAAATTAAGGGATTATCAAGGTTATAAGACCAAGACTTTTGGTTTTAGAAGTCTTTCAGATGAATTTATGCAAAATATTACATTTACAGCTTTCACATGGAAGTTGTTTTAAACATGTTTTTTTAGGTTTTCTGTCCCTTTACATATCTTTTCAGACATTTCTTAAGGGGTTTTCCTGGACTTTCTGATTCTATTTCACTGGCTGTGTTTAGACCACTTTTTTTTTTTTTTTTCTCTTACTAAGGAATCTGATCTTGAATTTCTTCACCTCTTTCTTTCCAGTTTTAGTTTTGCCTCTGCACTTCTTAGTTTGTGCTCCTTCCAATCCCTCCTTTGCCTTCCTCATTTTCAACCTTTCTCTTCCATCTCTTTTTTGTCCTGTTTATTTTTCAAATTAAATTATTTAATGTGATTGCATATGGAATACGTCTTTCAGGGTACATAAATATAAGTTATTAACCAGCCTCAAATAATGAACAATATGAATCTATTAGTCTAAGCAGAAGAGGTAAAAAAGTGTGGGCCACAGCATCAACATCAAAGGACACTGAGCTGATTTATGAACATGTTGAATTGGAGCATCTTAGCTAACTGCTTTTGATTCTGACTTTGATAGATTCACTCATGGTGAATTTTATAAAATATAAAGGCAGAAATGTTGAAACCACTTTAAAGAGTCAGCAGAATAGATACATATACCTTTATCCATAAAGAGCAAATCACAGCCAGGGGCAATCTTACTGTTCTAGAAATTCTGACAGGTGTACCTGAAAGGCATTATCTTCGTAAGGACTCTCATCATCCTTTCTGAGATAAGTTGATGCATTCAATTACATTCCTGTTGTGCAGCCCCAGAGTCTTGCAATTATTTATTCTTCCACAGATCCAGCAGGGTTTCAAGTCCTTCTGTTCATTCCCTTCAGGATGTTACAATCCAAATTGGTGGAACTATACTTTTCTCTAGTCACTGGAACTAATCACTGGACCAAAATGCTACCATTTAGCTTCCAGGTAGAAAATAATTTACTTGGATATCTGAATGAGAATTTTACACAGAAGTCTGACACGCTTTACTTCATTCATCTGACCCGCACAACTTTCAGTGTATTCACTGAATAATCTCACATTTCCCTGTGAATATATGGAATCTAGGTTAAATGGTCAGGCATGAAAAACTTCTCATCAGAGACACATTTGTCCTGAACACATCTGAAACACCTTTTTTCACTTAGTCACAACTCACATATTTTTCATTTTTATTCCATACTATTTCTGTGAAAAAAATCTACTCATGAAGGCTGATGTATGCAGGGTTCACCTTTTATTAAAGACAATAGATATTCTTGTTAGATGTTAACTTTACATTTCAGACATTGCTCTTCTATCAAAGGCAATCTATTAAATTTATTTCTTTGTGATAATATTAGCACATTACTGCTCTTGGGGAGCCAGAATTTTGCTTTTGAGTAGCTGGGAATGAGCCCAGCTGTTCACAAGCTAAATAGTCTTCAAGTAAGACTTAATGAATTCTCTCTTTACATTGCAGTATTCAGTTCAAAAGTAGAACAGTACCTCCAGGATACCAAGGAACTTTGATGAGAATTTGAAACAATTTTTTTAAAAATTATAATAAGCAAATAAATAAAAATGTAATAACTATACTGTTCCAGGAAAACATAGATACAGAATTTATCCCAGGTGCCTCAGCAGACGTTTGCTTCTTCTTTCTTTTTCTTAATAAATGTATTCATTTACTCATTTACTTGTATGCTTAGCAGCAGTAATTTTCTTAAAAAAATAAAAGATAAAAAAGTAAGATGAGCAGTAAGACAA
The DNA here is from genome assembly GCF_001522545.3 of Parus major. Taxonomy (NCBI): domain Eukaryota; kingdom Metazoa; phylum Chordata; class Aves; order Passeriformes; family Paridae; genus Parus; species Parus major. The sequence goes on along the minus strand of NC_031770.1, from coordinate 54,665,249 downwards.
AACAGGCAGAAAATTAAGCAGATAACTATTTGAAAGGCATGATTAGACACCTCAGCAGGGCAGTAAGAAAGTCACAGATCACTGAGACCCCTGCACAGAGAGTGGCAGGTAAAAGTGGGTTAGAAGTGATGAGTGACAGAAGTTAACTTACTAATGTGGCAAGGAATCCATAAAAGTTAACAGTGCTCATGAGTTTGGCAAGAGGAAAACTTCATCTGTGTTAGAGGCAGCGGAACCTGATGGGCAGTGGGAGCCAGGATCTGTCCTCCTGTCTCAGCCCCATGGATGTGGGGCTGCTGCTGTTCCCTCTCCCTGAGGAGGGAGAGAGGCTGAGCACCAGCTCCTGACAGCTGCACATGTGCACTCACACTGCCCACCCATCCAGCCACACAGGCAGACACAGAAAGAAAGCACAGCCTCACACAGCCCTCAGGTGAACAAGAAGACCACAGGTGGCCCAGTTCTGTTCCTTCTCTCCTGCCCATCAGGACTGGAATCTGTCTGCTAGTGCCATGTGGCACACACAGTGTGTGGGCCATTGCTGCTTTTAGCCTCCTCAGTGTCTCCAGGAGCAGCCCCCAGTGATCCTGACATGCTCCAGTTGATGGCACCTACACCCACGAGCCCCTGAGGTTGAAGGCTCACTCCTGCTGCTGGGCACAGACCTTTCATGTTCCAGTTTGTGTGGGCTAAGGTTTGCCAGAGTTCACACACACAGACATCTGGAGCAGAGAGCACAGCCACAAAGGCAGTCAGAAATCAGATTTAAGTAAAAGACTGCACCCATCAAGTTTAGGACTCTGTCAGACAAGCTGCCTGACCTTTATTTAATTAACCACTTCTTACAATTTTCCTTCTCTTTTTCCTCTTTTGCTCCTCCTCAGTCCACCTTACTCCCTCTCCTTCCCCAGTTTTGTCCTTTCCCACTAACTGATCTCAGTGGGTTTCACTCCAGGGTCAATCTTCCTCCCACCCCTTGGATGGTCTTAGGGGGCAGCTGAGCTGTCCATTTCCAGTGGGTGGGTTAGTAAGGTTCTTTTGCTGTCATTTTTCCTCAGTCTTCTCTGGGTCTTTGAGCTCCACATGATTAGTCTGTGATCGCTTAAATGAGCAGCCTTCAGCAAAAATAACCATGCCATGAACATCAAAATGACAGAAAGAGTAAAGGCCAGCCAAGTTATTTATCTGAGGCCAATGAAAGGCTCATAAAATAAAAATTATCAATCTTAAATAAAAGAGGCTATCATGAGAGAATTGCCACAAAATGTCGGGTAAGACAGTAAAAGAAGAGATGTAAAAGAAGTAAAAGAGATGTAAAAGAAAGAAAAACTGGAAAGACTAAACAAGTGGCAGAAAAAAGCAGCTTAACATCTCTGGCTAGCTCATGAATGACATGTGACATTCACACTCCCAGGTCATCTCCTGGGAAGATGCCTCTGGATGCACACTCATCAAAGTACACCCTAACTACCGCTCTCTTCTCCCCACAAGTAAATCAACACTGTATCAAAGTTTCAGATGGATCTGTGCAGAAACTTGTACCCTATCACACAGGGGCCAGTGTAGTTGCTGTTTGAGGCTGGAGGTAAGAGTAGGTCAACCTGGCATTCATCAGGTGCTGGCCAGGTGGGCTGTATTTAGGATGATGATTTGATCACACATAGCCTTGAGCCAGTACTTCATTCTCAGCTGTGCAGAACAGGACACACACTTTTACTGCAATAAAACAGTTGAATAAAACAACATCTCAGCTAGCCCTGCCATCTGCAGTTACACAAGTGTTATTCACAAGATTTGAAAAGCACTTGTGTGAGTTTCCACCCAAACACAAAGGTACTACCATCTGTCATATGCCTTAGGGCAGACCCCCATGCCCCACACTAAAACCAGCACCTGAATTCATGCCAGAGAATATTCCAGGGCAATAGAACTCCATTATTCCTGCTATAAAATTGCTAGACCCTTATATGCTTTTAGCTATAGCTAAACTTCATTTTTTTAGCTAACTAATACTCACCCACAGGATTCTGAGACCTGCTTGGGTATGAACACTGGCTGAGGCCAGCTTCCCAAAGGACATTTTGATGTGATCAACCGGTTTGGGAGTTAACAGTTTAGAGGACATGGGCATGAGCCATTCAGCACAATTTGCCTTCACACTGAGAAGAGTCATTCAATGTACTGCTTTAAATCAACACAGGGCTACTATGGACAGCCAAAAATCCAGTGTGGGGTACAGGAGCTACACCAAACTCTTCTTCAGAATCCAACTGAGCTACCAGAAATTGCACTGTTTCTGCAGGATTCTTGATGAGATAAGGAGCTACCCTGCATAAAGAAATCCTTGGAGAAACTGGGACTAAAGTAGACATTTCACTGAAAGAATGAAAAAGCCCCACTGTTTTTCGTTATGTTCTTTAATGAGCACAGATAGACCAGCAAAAAATGAGATCAAGAGTATTCCTTACTAAAGAAGAAAACTTGTGATTTATGTCGTCTTTCATTCCCTTTTCAAGGGACATGTAGGCTAAAATAATAGCTGTTTAAAGAAGGATTTCCACAACACTGCTTTAGAAACATCTCCATTATCTTTTTGAACTCATGAACACATTCAAGAAACTTTAGAATACAGTATATACAGTAAAATGTTTCATCTTTCCCCATAATTTAATTCTTTGGCATTTTAAAGTGCAACTATGGTGGTATTTATGATTATCTCACAAAAGAAATTGGATTTTCCCAACACATAATGCCACACCAAATAGCTTCAAATGGCTGCAGAAATCATTCCATTTCCAGTACAGAGATTAAAGATACAACTGAGGAACAAAATGTCTAGTTTTAATCAAAGATCAGAAAGAACAGAACAGATTCTTTCTTTTTATATTTTTTAACTTCAATTTTTTACTTTAAGCACAAACATTTTAACTTAAGAATAAATTATTTCAGAGATGGAGATTCTGATTTCATTACCCTCTCAGAAGAAACATCTCCATCCTTTCAAAGGCTTTCAATGCATTGCTAAAAGACAAATGCACAGAAACAGAATTTTTGGTCACAAAAATTTAAATTATTCTGTGTCTTCCCATGGGGTGGAAATAGAAAGGGAAAATCAACCTCAATATATTTTCAATGGTATAAATCTTTGCAAAGTCCCTCAGCTTCAGGCCACAAGGCAGGCTCAGAGACTTTGGAGCTCCCCTCCCTATATGAGAGTTTACTGACCAGAGGCATCAAGAAAGCTTGCAGAGCATTCCCCAGCCAAGTGATTTCAAGTCACTGTGTTTTCAAAAGTTTAAAACATTTATTTAGAAAATAGAAGCATAAAAACAGGAGGATAGAAGATATTTCTGCAGTAGATAGCTAGAAATATAAAGGTTTTCTTCTTCCTTTTTTTTTTTTTTTTTCCTCAAGGCCAATTAAATGAGTTAGAAAATTCCTTCTCAACAGTCAATTACATCTCTCAAATTTTGCAACTTAAAAAACTGAAATTCCATCTTCCTAAAGTCTCCTGTAATAGGAATGGCTTTATGCCATGATAAGTTAATGTGAAAGAAAGCATAATGGATATAAAGCTGAATATTTCCCATTCGCAGTCGTGCTGAAAATGCTACAGTCATGAACTTGCTTCTGGTGCACACGTCCAGAGACAGCAAAAATGCCAACAAAAAAGACATAGGAATTGCTGTGAAGCCTTTGGAATTTCTGTTCTGGCAGCAGTTACGAATCTTAGTTTGTTTTCAGATGCTGCTGTGCATTTTATTGCTCATATCAAATCTACAAAGAAGACAGCAATTGTCACTGGCAAAAATGCTTGCTAAAATAAATTTGGAAGTACTTAAAGTCAGTGTGCCAAGTTGTACCCAGAACCTAGTCCAAGAGGCAGAAAAGTGAAAAAATTCTTTCTCAAGATGGCCTTTTTTATGTGGTCAGAACTCCTCAGACAATGGTCCAGCAATTATGAGACCCATCATAAACTCTGGGGGGTTTTTGTCATGGTGAGAAGGTGGAGGAGGGTGTTTTGTTATGTTACATTGGACACTGCCAGCCTGAAGTGTTGCAGACCTCTTAGCTGGCTTTCAAAAATGAATCCATGCCCCAGGTAACTCCTAAGTTGAAAGATGGACAAAAGATACAAAGCAATGTTATTTGGCCCCACCAGGTTGGAGCAGCGGGGTGATGCACTAGGACATCCAAATCACAGGGCAGCTACGTCTTGAACCTTGTTGCTGCTGCCAGTACATCCCTAAATGTCTTGAAGAAAAAGGCAAAGACTGCTCAGTACTTAAAATCTGAAGCTAATAGTCTCAGTTCAAAATGTTGTCTCCTATAAAGAGCCTATTTTAAGATGCCTTCAGTGCTAATCACTGGAAAGAACCAATTGCCTGGTTCTTGGAGTTCTACCATCATACTGCATACAATGGTACACTGAGTGCTTGCCCCACTCAAACAGCTTCTGGCTGGGGCACAGAGCAGGGTGAGGAGGTGTCCTGAGAAGTGCTGGGAATCAGGAAGAGGTGCTCAGTGACTACTTACGGACAAGTAAAATCTTCTGGGTGTCCACAGTGTAACATGCTGAGCTCTTGGGGCACTTGTCTCTGCCTCAAGACATCAGAGTGTGGCATAGGCAGTGTGCCCTACCTCACAGGATCACCACAGAGATAGCCCCAGCAAGCATCCTCAAGGGACCCTAAGAAAACTGAAATGAGGAAAGAACGCAGATGGTATGATTTAAAGCAGTATCACCTAGATCAATAATGAGATCAGAGTGCCACCAGGACCCCTGGGGGGGAAGTTTTCCCAGCAATTTGTCCTTTACACTATCCTCCTTTCAGGAAAGAGAGAACTGAGGCTGGATGTCTCTAGTGTCAGCAGGAGCAGAGGCATGTTGGAGTCTGAGATACAGTGTGTGTGCCCTTGTTTTTAATATTTAGTTCTAGAATTCAAAGAAACACTGAATTTCATATAATATGAAATTCATGAGCATGTTTTCATGGTGATACATGAGAACAAGGCACTTGGGAAGAAAGGTAGTCTAGAGGAAGTATTTGGTCATTGCAGGGCCTCCTTTCTTCTCTCAATTCTTTTGTTATTTAGTTCTGTCAGGAAAATTAATCCACAAACATCAGAGGTTGTCCAAAAGGAGACAGAGGAGTCCTTTTACTTTATTCGAATAAAGAGAGAGGCCATGGGGCATTCACCTGGGGTGTCTCAAATTTTTGAAGGATGCAGCCTCCTTTTTATCCTAATTTCCCAGCCACATGTCCCTCTCTCTTTCCCCACTGGCTGAGATACTTGAGAGGTACAGACTTCCCAGAATGTCTGATACCTAAGATTCCCCTTTAATGTATAACTCTCCTTCTTAATTTTTAATTCTTATGGAATTTATCGTGTTTCTCCATTGTGTCTCATCTTTTGATATCCAATTTCATTTATCAGCAAACACAGAGTTTGTAAAGGCAAATATATTTTTTCCATTCATCAATCGGTAGAATCTTTCCCGTTGTTTCTTTTATCTCTCAGTGCTAGTTTTATTTGCCAGCAGACCCACAGCTGATTTGTAAAGACAAATCTGTCATTCCCCTCAGTTCTTTGCTACAGAGGGAAATCACCAAGAACAAGAAGGAAGAACATGAGAAAATATCATTTGCAAGTCCTTTTAATAGACTGGCTACTCTGCTCAGGCAGTGGCCAGAGGTTGGAGGGGTGCCACCTTGGCACAATTTCCAGATCTGACAGCAATTCCATTTGCATATATTTTGTATACAAACCATTTTGAGCAAAATAAAATCATTAAGATGTTCCAGCCTGCCCTCAGAAAAGAACTCCACAAGTGTGTGCACCCATTATACTTGGGATGAATACAAATGCTTTTCACTGCCTTGTCCCAAAATTAGAGTGATATTTAAACACCATTCAAGAGCTTCCTTGGCTATTGTAATGCCACACTTACTTTTGGCAGAGCTCTTGATGACTTCTGTAAGCCCTTTTCATTTGCACTGAACCTGACAGCAGAGTCTCAGAGAAGGGTATTACAGATTTAGATGCTAAATTCAGCTCTCTCCACACTGGGTTTTGTTGTCTGAAAGGTGAACTCTGAACTGTTGAAGAATTGCATTAGAATGGAACAGTTCTCATGATAAATGAGCAGCTCGCAGACTTCAGAGTTTTCATCACTAGCAGGATTCTTCAATTTTATTATACTTTGCACCATTATCCAGCAGGAAGACTTACAGTAGAAATGGGGATTCCATTGAAAGGTGGAAGGAAAAACAGAAGGACTAAAATGTTGGCATATATGAAATGCCACTTCCTGTAAGCTAAATGACATTGTAAAAACAATTTCAGCAAGATTTTACTGTTAATACAAAGCATTTTTATTAATGGACAGAATATGGATGGATTATACTTCAAGATGGAAATTAGAAAAGGAATTCTTCCCATCCCGTTTGAGGAAAAAAAACCTCCAACACCTTCCAAACCAAACCATTCTATGATTCCCCAACAGGTGGTTGCTGAGGCAGTGATAGCTATCACGGGTTATCCACCTGGGATAGATTGGCATTTAAGAAAACAAAGAGAAACACCTAAGGAAGTTAAAACTGCTGGCAGCTGATGGGATTTTTTCTCCTAGCCAACAGCTGGCCATCTCTAAGAACTGACAGCAGTTTTAACCATTGAAAAGTGAGATCAACCTGTGAACACCACCTTAAGACCTAAGCCTAGGAATTTCTTGCTCCCTTTGTTCCCTGGCTGTGAAAGGTAACAGAGCTTTAGCTAGTTCCCTGTCCAGGCCATGCGGCCCCGTGGGGCAGGGGCTGGGCTGGGCCCAGCGGCTCCCGGCCGGGAGATGGGGCCTGCGGGGCTTGCCCCGGGCTCTGGCCGGGCCAGGCTGGTCCCTGGCTCGGCTGCAGATTTTGCTGTGACTGAATTCACCAGAGACTGCCGAGTAAAGAAAGGAAAAAAAGCTCTGGACCTGTGGCGGGCTGAGACAGCAACCACACTCTCCAGAGCAGCCATGAAGAATCTTCCATCGCAGACAACTCCAGCTTCTGCTCCAGCAGAGGTCACAAAACCATCTACAAACCCTGGGCAAGATTTTAACCTTTTCATTACCCAGATGAGACTTGCAGATTAATCCTTTTTTTCCAGAGAAAGAAAAAGAGAGTAATCAACATGTAAAGAGACTTTATAAACTATCAGAGACAGTAAAGAAAAGAATTAAGCTTCAGAAGAGGTAGAGAATAAGGACATGCTTTCATTAAGCTGAAATATTTTTCTGTTAAAGCCATGGAGATAGACAATAATTTTCTGAAAAAAACTCCTTTAATTCATGACAGAGTATATTGGGAGGAATGGAGTGTTCAAAGTTTGGATTTTGAGCAAAAGGTGAAGTAATTGTGATACAGTGAAGTGTGGGAACAGAAGGAGAGAAGTAATAGTTGAAGATTTAGGGCAGCTTGAAGCAAAGAGAAAAATTCTGTTTTCCAGGGGAGCACACAGAGACAGATGAAGAGAACTTTTGCCTTTGAATAACTCATCCTTAAAAATTACATCCCTAGACTCATTGACCCATACATACCTCAGAGTGATGTGAAATGGGAGGAGTGAACTGATGGCAGATTTCCGGGCAGCTGGCATCAGAAAAATAGAAAGCTATAACAGAAATAGCTTTCTTGTGAGAAACTCCATAGATTAGCAGAAGAAGACTTCTGTCTCTACAAAAACGCAGAAAAAAACACTAGCAAGAGCTGAGACTGTTTTAAACACCAAAGTGCCAAAGCTTTTTGTCTCTATATTGTCATGTGAACAAGGAAATGGTTAGGTAGTAGGGGCTAAAGGAGTTTTCTGGAAGTTTATTCTGGTGTTCTTATTCTTGTAGTTTTGTTAATAAACTTTCTTTATTCTTTTTGAGTTTTAGGCCTGTTTTGCTCTTGTTTTAGTCCATATCTCACAGCAAGAAATGGATGGGTGTTCTAGTGATTTTTTAGTTACTGCTTTAAAACCACGACACCACCACCTTATGGAAAACCAATTCTGTTCTCTTTCTGGAAATGGTTTCTTGGAATTTATAACCACATAAACACATGCTGCGGTTCACCTTGACCCTTCTCAGCTTTAGAGTTTCAACACTTCCGTGTCCAACACTGCAAAATGTCAAAAGCACGCAGCTAGCACAAGATTAGTTCAGCTCTCAGATACTGGCTAAAGGAAGTAGCTGGGTAAGAGTGGTTGTGGGTTACTAAAATATAATTGGTCTTTCACTTCAGCTCTTCAGTGGATCTGGGTAAAAAGTAATTGCTGAATATTCAAACATATGCTGTCAAAACACTAACTTCAATTAATTAGATTCTTTTGGATATAGTTTGAAATATGACACAATGTTCCTCTAACTTTCACTCTGGGGACAAAATGCCCTACAAAATCATGCTTAGAGGCATTCTGTCCCTTGCAGTTTGTACAGAATTACTTTGTGGAGAGCTTTCACAGTGAAATTCTTCAGTAAGTTTTCTCTGTACATCCTCTTAGAATCAGAGAGTAATCGCCTCAAAATAATCACACTTACTTGAGATACAGCACTCTTACCTCCCTGTTCTTTTTCTCTAGAACATCACCTAGACAACCTGACAGTGCATTTGTGAGACACTGACATATGTGTATGTCAAGAGCACCACATTTCAAATTCCGGCCTCATATTCCTATACTTCCCTCTCAAGTCTATCAGCTTTTCCTCCAACTTCATTTGAAGTGCATTTGAAAGGCACTATTCAGTACTTATTTACATAATAATACCATATAATCTTGCTTGCACTGTACTACATTTGGTGTCTACTACCACCACGACTTTCATCAAGGTGACGTAGTGGCGGCCGTTAGACACTAAATAGAAGAGTCTTGAAAGTACCATGTCGAGACACAGTTGATAAATGCTAATTGATCTTCTAATAATGTAATTGTGTGAGATAGGAGAAAACCTTCTGGAAGACTGAAGACTCTTAAGATACATTTTCCAGGAATAACGAGAGTTCTTGAGCACTTTATCACCTTAAGAAGTAATTGTGCAGCTTACTTTATAACAGGTAATTTCAAAGGCAATGATGAGAAAATTCACAGATGCTTTCTACATGCTGCATAATAAATAGACCCATTGGCACTGATTAAGTGGCTTCCTTCCATTTCATAAACTGTTGACATTAAGGATCCAAGTTCTTTGCTGCAAACTAAGAAAAGCACCAGCAAAGTTTTAGTCCTTGTCATCTTGCTGAAAGACCAGTTGCTAATCTACTTTGCAAGACTTGCAAGACACTTGACCACTGTCTAATCTGTATAGTAATCTGTACTTCTGGATTGTTTGGAGATTTTTCCCCTTTTAAAAGGAAAAAAAAAAATCAAACAAATAAAAAACCCAAACAAAAAAAATATCAAAAAACGAAACCAGTGTTCTTGCTTGGAATCTAGTGAGTGCATGAAACTCTGTAGAATACTCTTATCAATTACTCCAGCTTCTAGGATTGCTGCCACAGACCTGGCCAAACCTCTTGGCAGCAGGGCAAAAATGGATCAAAACAGCTTGGTGTAACATTTCACATCCTGCCTGCCAGATAGTTAATCACACTTAGAAAATTAAGCCCATGGTGACCCACACTTGGTCTACAGCACTAAGATTTCAGAGAATTCTTGGAATAAACCTGCTGTCAGTGAAGTCAGTGGCAATAGAGAGGATGGTCAGTAGTGTGGGGAGATGCTTTTTCCTACCTACAAACATGGGAGCAGATGAGCACTTTCCCTGTACAGAAACCTTAGCCCCAGGAACCTCAGGGCAGTCCTTCACTTCATGCAGTCCTTACTGGAAACACTTGAGGTGTCTGCAGGGTGAAAATGATGAATGAGAGTGGCTGCATCTTTTCTACTCATGGACACCTGAATGGCTTTTAATTTGGTCCAAGTTATTGCTTTGTGTAAAAGTACCAGAGGGAAAGTAATAACTGATTTATTGCTAACTGCCATATGGCTCTAGCTAAAACTCTGACCTGAAGGAGTTTTTCAGCTACTTAACGTTCTTTCATCACTGTTAAATGAGCTTCTGTTATTAGCAAACTGACTTCTGAAGGAAACAGAAAATCTACTTCTTTACTGATAACATTTTTTTCTCTTGAGTTTTGTAAAGTTCAGTTTGATGCCTCACAATGCAAAAACACTTTATGGGATCTGTATTGCTCATAATAATATTTATGTTGATAAAGAAACAAGACTGACCAAATTACAATAAACAATGAGTCAGTTTGCAGCAAAGGACAATATTTCTATAAGCAGCTTAGGGTTTGAGAATCAGTATTTCAAAGTAAGTATGATCTAGAAAGCACATATCCTAAATTTCTTTACAGTCATTTTCCTTTCACCTATTTTAATTATTGTGATTAAAGCTGTTGTCCAGTGGTCCATCAGCTTTCCTCAGAAAATGTATACCAACATGTCTTTAGTGCTCCCCTCACTCCTTTGCTTTACCAGTTGAACATTGTCACAGTCAAACTTGGATTTCTCATTCTGCTAAAGTTCTGTTCTGAGTTTTTCAACTTGCAGGCTCCAGCCATGAGTTGCCACAGAATGTCTTTGTAGGCCATAATTAGTAGCATTTTAGATCCTTTTATCTTCTTTAGTGAAAACATTTATACACCCCAAAGAAGGAATCACAGTTCACTGCCTTTAGCAGACAGAACTCTCCACTGTCGGAGGCATTTCCCCTGGATCCCAGAAATACATGGCTTTTTTTTTTTTTTTCTTCTTCCTGCCTTCTCTCTAGATTTTCCAAGTCCTTTTATAACGATGACAGTAACATTATAGTCACTATTTCAGTCCCAGCATAAAAATCACCTCACTGCTTACCTATTTAGGCCCAAGGATCATATTAGTATTTTTAGTACAGGTTGCACTGACCGCTTATATAAAGTTGCTAGTCTTTCCAAGGTCTAAGTAATTTTCAGAGGCAGGATGTTCTGAGTCATTAAAATCAGATTATGACCTGTTTTTTTTAAGGGATCCCTCTAGATGAAGGTGAGGTACTAAAATAGGAAAATTCTGAGGTGCTAAAGAGGGCCTTGAATTAAGATTATGATGGGATGCAACATTGTATCTCTCCTAACTTAATCTAGAAAGTTTATAGCAACAGTTTTTCTCAGTTCCTCTCAACTTTTTCTGCATCCCTTTTGTCTCTACATAGGCAATATATACAATTTGACAGTCAGTATGTCCATTTACAATTTACAATTAAAGTATCTGTTCTGTACTGCTTTTTAATAAAGGGCCATTTCAACCCTTCTGATTACTGACATTTTTTTCATTCTTTTCTTGTTTACTCTGGAAGGACTTTCATCTGATTTCATGTTCAAAAACTGCTGAAAGGAACATTTTAAAAGTGATTTCAGTATACTACACTGCAGAGTGATATTGCAGCTAAAGACATAATGGTGGAATAGGGGGCTAATGTTTGTCAATATCTGTAAACTGGATAAATGGATTGTTGAGTTTGCCTGACCCTGGTGTTGATTTTTCCTGGCTTAAGTTGATTATTTTTTTGTTAATTTTACAGATAAATATTTGTTAGCAATATCTGTGACTTCCCAATTAATGACTATGAAGGAAAGCTTACACAGTATTAAAGGAAACCAAGCTCCAGGTTTGTCTTTGAACAAGCCAAGTAATGAAAATAAACTTTATGACTCTAATAATAACAAGTGGCACAGCTTAGATAATAAATATCAAGGATCAAAAAGTTATTTGGGAATGATCCACTGAGAAAAATTTATAATTTTTTTAAGTAGTCCGCAGAGAAAGTATTGAATTTGGGGAATAATTCACCAAACAAAACTTCTGAAAATGTTTTGGCTTTTCAGATACATCAAAATAAGTGTTAATTGAATTAAGCAGCTTAGCTTGAGAGGCATGATTTTAGTTTGTTGGTTCTATTTTTGGTGTGCATTAGTGGTTTAATCAAGCTTTACCGAACAGCTGTGATGGTCCAACATTTACACACTGCCTCTTGGCCCTACAGATCCATAAGTGGTTTACATCCTAAGTTCTACATCTTTCCTGTAAGCACAGCTTCAGTGAAGTCCATAAACAAAGCAGCCAATGAATCAGACTCCAAGCAGCCCCAAGCTTTCTTCATCATTCAGAGAAAGACTGCAAGCACAACCTGTGTACCCATACAGCTTGCTGATCCTATTCAGTGGATAAACCATGCAAGTGAAAGCACAAAACTTCAGCCTTTCACCTGAAAACTCCTTAATTTGAAATTTGGAGCAGACACCAGAAACAGCATTCTGGTCTTTCCAGCAAAAAATACTAGTGCTTCTGTAACTGCAAGTGGCTATGGCCTTCCTTTCAATAGCCATAGGGAGAGCACAAATATCCTCTCTAACAAGCAAGTCCACTCAGCATGAATAGAGATCCATGCAGTGCTATCACCTATTTTGTACAGCCTTGCTGTTCTATCCCAATAACTGGGAAGCAGGGATGGAAGGTCACCACTCCTTTCTGCCGAGCAGTGGATGCTGGAGTGTTTACTGGTGTTTGCAGAAAGCTTTCATCAGCAGATGTGCAATGTATGCTTACCATATTCTGCAAATTTCATCTTCTAATTTGCATCAAGCTGTCTACCAAAGAGGAAAACTTTGAGATCCTAAAAATCGAAAGCATAATAAAACCAGGATTGCAACACTTTGGAAAGAATTTTTTGCTCATCTAATTGGCTCCCTAGGGAGACACTTGCTGTTTGAGACCTATTTTCTTTAAAGAAAATTATTGATTTGCTGAGAGACATTTGAGGGACAGACCTGCAGAAAACCTCAAAGAAAATGTTAGTCTGAGTCCTAACGTGTTCTTCTGAAATAAGACAGTCTATCACCACTAGGAATTTTTGCTGAATTTTACTATTATGCTCCTAGGTATGTTCATTTTTAAGACAAGATAACTTAAAATTCCAGAAACTGAGTGCTTGTAGAAGGTTCATATCAATGTAGATAGAGCAATTATAGCCACTTGAGAATCAGAGCCCCTCTGTTCCTCCTTTCAGGGCACTCAGACATAAGTGATAATGTAGAGTTGTTCCTAATAATTATTTCCTAACCCAAGTGATATATTTAGATTTCCATGTTAATTAAATTCATATAACAAACCTTACGGATCCTAGTGAAGCTGAAAACTTGAAGAAAAAACATTTCACGAATTATGAGAGTTCATTCATCTTCCCAGTAATGCAAACTGTGATTAACTTGTACATTCAATTTCCTTCTGCCTGCAGCAATCCCTGTACTATGTGCTGCATAAATACTCCTGGAAACTGGGCTTATACATGCAAACTTCATCAGGATGCTCTTTTTATCTGATGCCTGGTAATTCCACTTCTCCTCCACCAGCTCTAAGCACAGACTTCCTGTAGGACAGGTTACTCAATTAAATCATTAGGGCTTCTTCTTTCATTGTGCCAAAGAAACCCACACCACCCACATGGACAACCCAAAAGTCTAATAAAAAATCCATGGTAGTTTAAGAGCCTCACAATCTTCCCCACTTTCAGGACATGAGAGATTTTGTAGCATATATCCAAGAGCTTTAACAGAGCCCTGAGGTCTTTGCTGACTTTCACCTCAAATTACTTGGTACAGATAATAGAAATACATTAATTCTGGGAGGTGTTTGGCATGCTGCTACTTCCTTTCCTACTATACTACATAAAAACAATCCCTTCTATCCAAAATTTAATTTCATTTATTCCCTTAAACTGTAACTAACAGCATTTTTGAAAATGGGAATGCAAGTTAGACAAGGAAAAAAAATATTGAAAATGTTTTTCAATAGAAAGTGCAGATAGATGTCCTGCACCTTCCCCAGCTGCACCTTCACCCTGAGGGACAGGAACCCATGATTCACACAGGTGAATGTGATGTGGGAGTCAGCTCCAAGCAATGGGGTCCATGGGATGTATTTGTGCCATGCAAATTCAGGTGCGTTTGCTGGCAGGATGGTAAGGGACTTTCCTCCCAGGAGATTCTATAGAAGACATTGCTCATATGTCAGACATCACATCCTCCAGGGGTGGCACCAAGACTTGCACGGGGTGCCAGTAGTGTCAAGCTCAGGTGATGCTAGAAGGGCTCCAGACAGCTGAAAAAAACCCCAAACAAACATAAACTAGATAAGAAATCTTTTAAAAATGAAAGTCAGTTGGGTATAATAGCACATAAGAGGCTTAAAGTTTACCATAGTGCATAGAAAGTGTGCATCCTTGCTTATCTTGCCCTCCTTATTCAAAAAATCATATTGGGTCCATCACAAATCCAATCTTTCCTTCTCAAGATTCCAGTCTCAAAAAGTTGTGTATGCTTATAAACAAATGTATTTCTCCAAGATGGAAAAGGAAAGGTTTCAGATTAGTTTTGAATATTCAACCAGGAAAGTGAATATTATACAGAGCACCAAAGAAAGATGAAACTAATTTCCAAAACATTTTCAGTGTTAGAAGTGTGACTGAGTTTGTGAAAAGCAATAACATCCCTTTTTCTACCAGCTGTTACTGTTGAAAGAGAAAAAAGTTATTGAAGACAGAAGCTCTATTTCCTAAATGAATGAGAATTAGAGAACTTTAAATATAAATACAAGAATAATGTTCTGTATTTAACATGATAATTTTAAATTATGTGCAATCTTGCACAAAATGTGGTTTATATTTTAAGGGTAGAAGAAGGTGCTGAGAAGGGAGAGGTGATAAAGCCATTATCTCTAATGGGAAATGGAGGAACAGACACTTATCTAGCTCATCTGTAATGACAGCCTTTCCTTGCATTTCTTGTTTTAATCTCTTCACAATATAACATAAGAGAGAGTTCAGTGAGTTCTCTGGGAACTGGCTCATGGGCAAAAGATAATAGTATGTTTTTTCTGTTTTATTTTTTATTTTACAGATAATTGAATTTTAATTCCACTCAAAAATTATTTTTTTAAATATATAAATGCAGAACATACTTTTCCTTTCAGCTTCTGTGTGGCTAATACAGTTTTTAAAACATTATACTGCTTTGAAAGCATGTTATTATTTCTCCTTCAGATTGAAACACTGTTTTTCAAACATTTTTGTTCAAAAGGTCTGCTTATGCAAAAGCTGTTAAAACAAATCTTAGTGACACAAATACACTTCAAGCCACATGAGAAATTATCACTGTTTTGTTTTGGAGGCAGAATATCCATCCACAGCTGTGGAGGCCAGTAGTGCTTTGACTTCATGTTCTGATATTGCTTAATAAAGGAGTTTAATAATATTTTTATTACATATGGCTATCTAAATAGGTTTAACCAAACAAAATTTAAAACAGATGCAACAATTCAAATGGAATGTAAATTTAAATTTAATTTAAATGTCTAAACCAGCTTCCATTAAAAAATAAGAACATCACTTAATTTCTGTGCATATGACACTGAATGAACCTGTTTTCTCTGGAAATGACCAAATTCAGATGTCTTAGAGGTGCTCTCAGGCACAAACACATGGTCCTGTGGCAAACAAGGGTGTGAAATTGCAGCACAACTGCTGGAGCTCACCTGCTCCTGTACTCTAGCATGGGGTAGCTGTGTGTTAGTTCTGGGCTTGGTTGCAGCGGGTCAGCAGTCACTCCTCACACCTGGTAACACTGGGTGCCTGAGCTGTTCTTTAAACATCTTCCCATAAACCTGCTGCTCCTTAATGGAATGTAGGCCTTAACCACCCCCTGGTAATGTCAGCTGGAAATGCGCTGGCTTTCACTTGTGTGCTGGTTTTGCATTACCAAAACCATTACAACTTACGAATAAAGGAAAAGTCACACAACTCCCACGAAACAATTTGTTCTACAGACCTGAATCCTGAACACTTTTACCAGTGATACAAAACTGTGTATCCTTGTGCATCTGTATTTCATCTGTAGTCAGCATGACAATATAATTTTATCCTCCCCCATGCCTTTCACAGCCTTTTGGAAAAATGTGTATTAACAGGATGACTCCTGCTGGTATACAATGGGCTCTTACAAGTAAGAGCATGTCAGGGTTCTTCTGCCAGCTCTCCTCAGACCACATGGAGAAAAAGAAAGACATTGGTCAACTGAGAGCCCTTGCTGGAGCCTTCCAAACTATTTACCGTGCACTGAAACAGGCTAGAGGTGGGTGTGTAAGAAAATGCACAGCCAAAATACACCTTGGGCATGAAGGAGGCGTGAAGGAGTGGTGCCAGCTGAGCTCAAGGTTCTGCCTAGGAATCTAACCCATGTGCTTTCCTACAAAAATTTAGTCAAAGGAAACAGATACATTTTCAGATTTAAAAAAGCAGGCAAGTTAGTAAAGCTGATGACAGCTACACAGGAAAGTGTTCCAAGTGTCAGAGATGATATTCTGCACTGACAAAAGGTCAGAGACACAATCAACAGGGTAAGCAGTGGAGAAAACACTTATCAGGGAAGATTTGACAAGTGACATAGCTATCAAGAAACAACTAGAAGGTTTTCCCACCGGCTCAGAACAACATTTCCATAAAGGAAAGAAATTTTTAAAAGACAGAGAGACAGGTGACACAGTCCACTATTACTTTGTCTGTGGTATATTCCAACTTCTCTTGGACATTGAAAAGGGTGAATTTATGGAGGCCACCTACTGCAGAAGTTCTCAGAGCAGGCTTTTAATTCATACTCTAAGACAGCTGGAAGGTCTTTCTAACTATTGCTTGAATGCAATGGAGCATCAAATATATGAGTTCATAGAAATTTTCCCTCCACATCCTAATCTGTCTCACACGTGTCAAAATAACGTGAGTGATTCATGCACTATTTATCTGTTGCCAAGTACTGTGCCTGTCAAGGAATGCAAACTTGGATTTAAAAGGTGTCTAAATTTATCCGGCAAAGTAGAAAATTATTTGGATTACTCATTAGCATCGAAGAGCTTTCCACACTGTGCCCACAAAATACGACCTTCTAGGCCATAATTACCCCCTCCTTTCTTGTTATTTGTGTGTACATGGTGTGCAGGACATAATACACAACAGAAAGAGTGTGATCAAACCAGGCACTTCATTATTATCTTTTCCACTCATCTGTCCAATTATGGTTCATTTTACTAGGTGAAGTAAATGGTTCAGCACTGAAATGCATACTGTTCTCTGCTCTTCTAGACACTTTGAGTGGATCCAGTATTTCCCAATTTAAGGTCCCCCTGATACAGATCTTCGAGTTAGAATAGGTCTTATTTTAATTTAGTTTCTGTATTTTTAACAAGTGATTTGCATGGGCAAGGGGTTGGTGGAAGATTTTAAGGCTCCACAAAGCTTTTTAATTCTTTTTAATGCTCCACAGAGCTTTAAAATTGTTATTTTCTCAAAAGTAACATGAATGTGGAATAGGCTTTCCCTCAGTCAAAATATTCACAGGCAGAAAGTGTAGGAAACAGTTTCATTTCCATTATATGAACTCTGACTTATTAATTAGGAAAATGATTGTCAAAGATTTTCACTGACAAAGCCCATTTGAAGTAAAACAAACACCACTCTTCATTAACTAAAAGGTTAAAAACTTTTTCCTGCTTTTGAGTTGCTTATTTTTACTAATCTATTTATGAAAATGGGTCAATTCTTCACCAGCAATTAAGAAGAGATAGGTAATCTGGGTTTTTTTTCTTCCCCATTTTCCATCTTTTCTTTTTGCTTGTCCCTGCACTAAACTCAAGATCATGTATTAATGACAGCACCATCTGCTCACTGACTTCATAAAGAGTATATTGTAGCACTTAAGATTTCCTGAATCAATGCTTCTGTCTTCTATTCCCAAGAACATGTACAAACATCAGTTTTGGAATATTCCCAGTATATTCCAGAGTCCTCAGTAAGAACAATCCACAAAAATCTTTGTTAGAATGGGAGAGAAGCCTCTGTTTGTTGCTGTATCAGCTGTTGACAGCTGAGGTCAAAAGAGTTTGTGCTGATAGGTCTACCACTTCCACAGCCAGTGACCTCCTAAAAAGTCCCACTCCCACATACCCATCCCATTGTTTAATAGCTTCCATAAATAGCAGGAAACCACCCACATTCTTCAAATTAAATATCCTGGAGGTGAGAGTGAGAAAAAAATCCCTTTATTTCTGACTGCAGCAATACCCAACATTTCCTCACAGTCCTGTTTGACTCTGTGACTCAATAGTAGTCCAGATCCTTTGGTTAGAGAAAACTGCCCTCATGGTCCAGGTGTCAAAGTACCTGACCATTTGATGTAGGAGTGTGCTTCCACAAGACCAGCATCCCAAACCAGAGGATGGCAGGAGATGGGAAAGGATAAAATTTGATGCTGTACTGAAGCAAAAAAAACCCCACAAACCTGGAAATCTCTGCCCATAAGGGAGATCCTTCTCTCCACAGGAAAAGGAAGGTAAACTGAAGAAGAAAGCACGACTCTGAACTTTTAGATTTAAATCTAGTTAATCTTTTTAATTTTAATCTAAAGAAAGTACTACTCCTGTAGTCTGCTAAAAAGATCAAAAGGAATTGATGCTTTAGTAAGGGCAGGACAGAAGTGAAAAAACATGTGAATTTGTGGAAAGAAATTGGGATGCACCAGCCTTGTTAGCTGTGCTTAGGTAATAACTACACCATGGGACTGAGCAGCAAGCCAAGCCTGAGGCTTTGTCAGGACTAAAAGCAGATTCTCCCTATGCACTGCTTTCCATGGCAAGCTGGCTTTCACACAGGCCAGAGCTCATCTGGCTCCACCACTTTGGCCTGCAACAAGAATGGGTCACACCCCAGGAGCAGGATGACCAGAGGTGTGACTACAGCACTTGCTCTACGGCTTTTTGGCTGTCAATCTGCACTCTGAGGAGACAAGGACAGGAGGGAGGTCTTTTGCATGGGATAACACAGGATTTATTGCTCTGAGGAATCTCTGGGGCAAAAGACAGAAAATGTGAGCGTGCAACAGCTGAAATAGGGAGATGGTTCAAAGAGAGGGTACAAGGCATCAGCTAATCAGAGATATCCTGGGGAGGGTAAAAGGCAGGGTTCACAACATCATCCTCCAGTGAGGGAGGTAGGGGGGAAAATTGGCTCACATGGACTAATCAAGTGTTGAATTTTAGGGGATTTCCAAAGTGGAATTCCAAGCATGTAGTGGGCCAAAAGTAGGGTTGACAGGAGACTCAGGGTAGATGACAACTAGATTGGGAGGGTCTCATTTGGGCCAAACCATCAACCTGGGCAATAACAGAACATACCACTAACAAGAAACACACTGCAACAGGCCAGGGCATCCCGGCCCACTCAGGGTAACCCCTTGTCTGGACAGAGAGGGGACCAGGACAAAACATTGCCCCAGGTTTTCATGCCTGTCCCTGCAGAAAGGGCACCCTGGAGCCAATCAGAGCCACCAATGAAGAGCTCAGTGGGGACAAGGCCTTTCTGAACACCCTCCAGCTGCAGCCAGCATGCCCATGCTACTGCAGGATGAGATGAACAGCCTAGGTCCAACACCAGAAGGGCTTGACCCAGCTGCTAGCAACAGCAAACACAGAATAAAAATTGAAGAAACCAGAGTGTGAATGTGACTTTTCAGCTGGTTTTGTTTGTTCTTTGTACTGACATGCTGGTTATACTGACATAAATCAGAAAAATTATTATTAAAGAAAAAATGTCATGGGTAAGAAGGATCTGGGAAAGACCAGTATACATGACAAAGCAGGCTAACTCTCCAGCCTCATCTCAGAAACTCTTAGAGATCCTTACCCCAGTGAGCCCTGGCACTGATTACAATAGTGTTATTTTTGGATAAGAACCCATCACAAAGGACAGGGTTCCAGTGTTTGACTTTCACTTGGAGTGCAACTCTTCATGTGGTCTAAGTGCCTCACTATTGCACAGACTTTCATACTGGAACAAAGGACAGAGATGAAATAAGAGAGCAATTAAGAAAAGACAGACAGAAATTAGCTGCAAGCCACAGGTGCTACTAGTAAGTCAATCTTATTTCCATTTCTACTACCTATCTGATGAAGGTAGATTAATTCACTTCCAAAAGATTACCTTTATTTAAATGGACAATAAAATATCAGCAAACACAGCAAACAGATAAATCTTCTTCCCTGTGTTACATCTTCCCAACCATTTTCTCATTGTCTAAAATCATTTTATTTGCTGCTGTTTTGCTAACTGTTACAAGCAGAGAGCTGCTCTCTAATTTTAAATTCACTCAAAGTCGTAACTCATGGCAGCTGAGTATAGCTATGATTAATGTCCCAAATCACTTCTGTTTAAGTTGCCACTGCATTTCACTCTGCAATATCCGAGCACTCAGCACCATCTCTGGCCAACTGTGTTAAGTACAAGCTAAAATTCAGATGAACAGAAACACCCAGTACCAAATTCACAAGACTCAGGACAGATGAGCTTGACATGAAGATTTTGTACACAAAAACACCTTTGCTCATCTGGAACATAAAGTGCCCCCAGAACTGAAAAACATGGGAAAATTGATTCAGGTCTTTCTATAAAACTCTATAAAATTTCTATAAATTTCTATATTATGCTTTACAATTTGTGGTTTTATTTCTCTTTTATCTAAGAAGCATTAAACACCTGTGTTTCCTTTTGCAGGATGGCAATGTTTTCTGCCTTGAGTTAATCTCACCATTTAATAGTTGCAGAAGGATGGACTAGATATGGAGAAGCTGTGAAGACAAAATCCCTGTGAGGGGATCTGTATTTGACACTTTGGTCCCTTACCACAATGAACCAAACCTAAACCACAAATCAAAAGATTGTTAGAAAATACTGAATTTGAGCTTATATATCTGAAATAAGAAAAATGCTCTCTCCAACCTTCATACCATATATTGAAGCCTGCATATTTCCTTCATATTTTAAAGTGTACATATACTTAAAGGATAAATATAATATGTGGAATCTAATTTGCACATCACTTTTCCTTTCAAATCTTGGGAAAAATCAGCTTTAACTTATTTGGTTTTGTTAGCCCTTTTTCAGGGTTGCAGGTTGAACAATATATTGAAACTATGAAATTGCTGAAGTTGAAAAGTGATTTCCTCAAGTTACATAAGCTGTAACAGTAATTCACTCTCCCTTCCCCAAACATCCTGAAATACACGTATGGAAAAACTATAGTTTTGAGGCTGTGTGGGTTAGATCAAGGCTTAGTCTCTGCAAGTGGTTTTGTTAACATCTGTTTTTCTTCCCCTGGCCTCACATGCATACTTAGCAAAGTCCAAGAGGAAAACAAGATCATCAACTGCATTTGGACCGTACAAAGAACAAAGACAGTGATCTCGTTTTATGAGTCTGTGCAGAGTACAAGAGTGTATTTCAATTACACATTAAATTATGATCCCTGACCCAAAATAATTCATAAATTTGCATTGAAGTAAAGTAACACAAGTCTTCCTTTCTATTTCCATTCTGTGGTCTCACATTCTACAACATTTGAATGTTCTTCTTCACACTAAAAACTGATAATCATCTCATTTATTTAAATGATTTATCACAATGAGGGTTGACTCATAGGAGAAATCTCAGACTTCAATTCTAAGAAAGCCTAAGCAGCAACTTAGAATAAAAGTATTACGATAACCTATCATAAAAAAGGCTGCATCTATTTCTCATCTACTTAAGTTTAAACACATAACATTGGTATTCTGAGTAGCCCAGGCATGAAATACCAATGAATAAACCCATCTCACTTTCTCAGCTATCCCAAAGACATTAAAAACTAAATCTAAGTTTTCTTTCTGTTTTTTCACTCGTCGTGACAAGCATGAAAAAGGCTTTACTCAAGAACCACAAGCAGAATGTCTGCTCACCAAGCGTAAAAATGTCTGTTCACTGAGCATTTGCTCAGACCTTTGTGCTGATTGACTTCCTGTGTTTTCTCATTCCTTTCATGTTCTTTTCCTGTTAAGGTGAAAAGCAACTGACTTTCAACAGCATAATGTGGTTGTAGAAAAGAAATTTAGATACACATCTTTGAATACTTAAGTGGATTTAAAAGGAAGTGTTCAAAAGAGCTACTTGGAAACTTGATTAAAACCAGTGAGCCTTCTGGAACCTCAGTAGTCAGATGTCATTTGTGTCCCAGTTCTAGAACATCATGCTCATTGCAGCTTCTGAAAGCTGTGCAGGTGTTCCATAAGCAGGGGCTCGCTGCTTCCCTTCATTTTATTCCTTCAGCTCCCTGTGTGCCATCTGACTCCTGTCCTCTCCTTCTGACACATCCAAGGTGCTCCCCTCTTCACCCTCCTCCAAAACAGCTCATCCTCAACTCTGTTGTCTCACGTTTCCATTTGTCATATTGCCATGTGAAAGGTCTCCCCTACCCTCTTTAACCCTGTCCTCTTTTCTGATGCCGGGACTTCTGTACAGCCAGTCCGCCACGTACCACACTCTTTTTTGTATCTTCTTGTTAGGTGTAAGGTTTCTCCACGTATTTGAGCCTTCCTGTTGCCTCTTCCATCTTACAACTCTGAAGTTGCTAACAGACCTAATGCACCTCCCCTGAAAGAAAGCAGGGAACAGTGAGGACGGACAAAACAGCTTTTGGACAACACTGGGCCTTGCTTGGCTGAGGTAATAATACCAGGGAAAAGAGGGAAAGCAGGAAAAATTAACCTTAAGAAAGCCTGTAATGGGTGTCATTAAATGTTAGTTAGGTTTCTTCTATAAAACAAACAGTAAGGAAAAAAAACAGAAGGTCTGCAGTTTCTCTCCATACCCCTTTTTAATCATGTTTTCCTCTCAGTTCAGTAGGTCTCTCTCTGCCACTGCCAAGAGCCTCGCCTGGTATTCTCATTCATGAGATGCAATTTTCAAAAGTACATGTTGCAGAGACATGGTCCAATGCACCATGAAGTAAATGCACAATCTTGGCTGAGCCAAATGAACTTGGTTGAGCTGATTTCAGTGGTGGACCCTAGATTAAAACTAAATACTCAGCAGTTAGCACAGCTAAGCAAATGGCCATTTTTGAAGGCATACTGCAAAGAGAAAAAGAGCCTTATTAAAATAGCCTGTTATTACAGCAATTTTTCCTGCTCAAGTAGAAAGAGTCTAAGAAAATGTGAAAGAACTCAATTTGAGGGAGCGAAGAAACTGTTAATAGTGTGTAGCATGTTTTCATTCAGCTGGGGCTCTGTGATTTTTTTATTTATTGCAGATATCATGATCTTAAGCCCTCTAGGACTGGGGATGGTAAGCTAGCTACAATACCTTTCTGAAGTGTTGGTCCAAATTGAATGGTAGAAAGTTAGAAAAGAAGAACTAGCAGCAATTCAATGGTCAACCTGAATTGCAAGCCTGTATTAGGGAAAAAAGGCATGGTTATGCATGCAGAAATCTCAGAAGAATGCCTGCTTCCCTCTAAAAGAGACAGCAGCACCTATAAGGACAATAAACAAGCTGGATCCTGAAGTTTGTGCCTTGTATGACAATTCTACAAAGCAATACAGTGTCTCCTAACATCCCAATGGGGCTATGGTTCAGTTACAACTTTATGGGAAATGTGACATCCAAAGCATCAGCATCACTTAGGGATGGTATGTCATTCCCTCAGAGTATATCTCAATTACAAGTAACGTAACACCTCAGGGAAATGGCATGGTACATGGTACATGGAGGTCTTCTTGTCAGCTTCTCAGCACAGCTCAGATGAAACAGTGCCACACATGACTTCATTCTTACAATTGGGATTCACTGACAGCTACTTAGATGTTGTTTACTGTCATAAGTCCAGAGACAGTTTGTCCCATATCCCCTTACAACAGTGTTCTTTTAACTAGCTTGGGATGTTTTGTAACAGTGAGCTTTCCTCTTAGAAACACATCTTTGAATATGGAAATGATTGCTGATGATGGGACAAACTCTTCCTTAATTAAAAAATTGGCATAAGGCCAGACTAAATTTTGCTTTGTATCTCAGCCATTTGCAAATGCTTGCAGATGAGATTGGTCCTTGGCTGTTGCACAAAAAAATAAACCAAAAAGACAGAAATATTACCTCTTATATTGAAAAAATTCAGAATTACTTTTTGGCATTCCCAGTCTTTATCTTCTCTTCCCAGTTGTTTGATACATATCAGAGTGAACACCAGAAAAACAGACTTAAAATACTCACACTAATCCTGAACTCATGTACAACCCTTACTAATCCCTTTTACTTCTGTCACACAGAATACAGACTCCAATGGTGTTTGACTAAAAAAATGTATGCCAGGGGTGAAATCTTACAGAGATTGACCAGATTTGCAGTTGCTATAAATCATTAAAGCTCTAGTGGGTTTCATGCCTTTGCAACTGAACAAAGATGGTTTACAGCTTCAGAGAAGACAATCTGCAGCTCTTCTTCGTAAAATCTTTGTATAAAACTGTGACATTAATTCATAAAATAGTGGCAAGACACTAACTACAAGGCAGCAAAAGGAAGATTTGAAAGGATAGTGTGACAAAGAGGAGACAAATATGTACAACAGATGTAAATGTTTCAGAGCTAAAAAGCAAGTGCTACTCCCTTGACATTTCTTTTCTGTCAAAATATAATGAAAGAATAGCAAAAAGGTATCTCAGTAATGCACATAATTATGACTCTAGCTGTAGACATATTTGCTTGAAGTGATAAAAATAAAGGCATTCCCAGGTGCTAATGGTGACTAATCAATCTTCTCTTAACAGGTAACACACCTGTAACTGAAAGAAAGGAAAAGCACATTTTCCCAAATCAATCCCAAGAAGTCAATCAAGAGAAATCAGGAGAGAAGCATTAGTTATGTACCACACACCCTGAATTAATGTGAATTATTAGAATTCAAAAATTAATTCTATCTAAAAAGTTAATATTCCCCCAGCCCCGCAAGAAAGTTAATACTGTTGATCACATTTCTTGAAAATTGAATTTCAATTCAAGTTTCTTGAATCAAAAGTCTTCATATTATTCTTCAGTAAAGAGGGAGAAATAACACACCTCCACATGCAGAACTGTTTCCTCATTCTTCTTTGGAGAGAGAAGCAAAATTTGCAGCTATTCCTTATCTGCCTGCTCCTTTCCAAAAGTCTTATTATTTCAAATCTGTAAAGACTCCAAAGGGTTTAGTGGAGGAAAAGTGTGTTTTCATCTAAGCTATCTGATGACATGCTTTTACACAGATTCACACAAACATGCACACCTGCCCTTTACCTTGACAGGCCTTTAGCATGGCCTTCCTTGCCTCTAACTCTAGGAAGAAATTATCAAAGAACAGGGAATGGGAAAAAGAATTTCAAATACAAGAATGAGTAAGTAAAAATCATGGAAGAGCCTAGTCCACCATTCACAGTGCACACTGCTTTGCAAGCACTGAGGAGATGCAGAAGGCTCCATTATAGTCCTTTAGGGCAATTCCCACTTCTATATCTTCCACTATTCTCAAACCTGGAGCTGAAATGATATCTAGGGGCCCCAGAGAGACCATGCAAAAGCCAGTGCCAATTGAGAAGAGCCTGGAAAGTCTACTTCCTGCACTCAGGATTACTTCTTATTTATGGCTTACTGTTGGGAAGTAAATAAGGAGATGATCAGAGTCCTCTGCCCTGTAATTCACATAAATCCTGCTCTGGAAATGCAGCAACACAGTTGGCACTGAAGGAACTCCAGGTCAGAACAGGAGGTATCAAGTTAGCTCAAGTGCTGTTAGTGTTGGGGTGAAAAGAATGACCACAGTATAGGGTCCATCTATGCCTTGCTTTAATTATCATTATCCTTTTCTAAATGCTGCTTCTCTCTCTCTCTCTCTCTCTCTCTCTCTCAAGAAATCCTGCACCTAAGCAGCAGGCATGAAAACCCCCAGTTATATTGCTAGCATTATTGTATTCTTCCTTTCTTTCACACATTTCTGACAGCTCCCACAATGGCTCCACAGCCCTAGTTTCCTCATTTATTGTAAACCTAACACAAAAGTAGTATCAAAACATCAGCCTGCCTTGTTGATCACCCAAGCAGTCCTCGATGATTTTCAAAGGAGAAAATATTGCTGAAGGAACAAAAAGTGCATGAAAGTGTATTTGAAAAAAAAAAATCATGAAAGGCAGGTAAATAAGCAGGGTTTATAAACTCAGTGTTTGTAAACATCACTAATTTCTCTTGGGATATTTCATTAGCTCCATTTTTAATTCATGTACAGGTAAAGGGTCACATTTGTGAAACACGTTTTTTTATTGGCTGTGAAAACATTATGATTCATTGTTATTCTCACAATAAATGTAGTGTTCAAGGAGTCCTTTATATAGATCCAGTCCAGCAAAGCTCTTAACAGATGTTTACACTTCAGTAATGCTATGTACAAAAAGCATCATACATTTCTTGATTTTCCAAGATGGTTATTGGAATGCCTGCTTTGACAGAAACATTTCCTACAAACATACACCCATCACACACACACAATTAATAAAGGAATTGTTGGGTTTTCTTCTTAACAATGAATAACTCAGTAACGAACAATCACATCGGCAAACAAACTAATTGTAAGTTCCCAGGTAAAAACACCTCCTGCGTCTGTGTGGAGCAAGTCACATTTATATCCTGCTTTACTGCTGGGACTCCCCAGTGCCATTGTACGTAACAGAAATCATAATAGTGCTAACAGCAGTCTGATCCTTGCTCTAAAGATATCTCCTTTCACACACAGTGACTGCTGTGGTGCTCTGTCTTCACTGGGGTAAAGCTTCTTGTAACACAATATATCAGGAAAATAAAGAAAGTGCACTTCCTCAGCAAATGTGCCTAAGTCCTGCTCTGCCCACACAAACCCAAAGGCACATAAAGACTTTCAGTACCCCCCAGCACATGCATTCCCTGGGCATCACTAGGAATGCTGGTTGTACCACAGATTATTCCATCCTTAATCCCAGCAAATGACATCTTAATGATTTCAGTCATAGCAAATGTTCTGGGAAATGCAGAGATCGACAGAAAACATTGAATTGGCCTTCTACATGTTTTTAGCTAATCAAAAAACATCTTCTATGTTTCTAAAGGAAAAAAATAATTTAATGCCTTTGTATTTCTTTGCTGTATTTTAATTTTTTGTTTTTTGTTTTTTTTGTCAGATAGCTAACTAAAATAATTCATCTGTATGAACTTTTCTTAACAAACAAATTTCAACACAAAACCACAAGCAATTATGAAAAGAAATGTCCACTAGGGATTTTTGTATTAAACCACTATACAGTCTTAGAAAAGAAAAGAAGGTAGAGAAGTAGAAATGCAGGATAGCTTGTTTTCCCATGAGTCAAAGGCATCAGCTCTTGTCTTTCCATGTCATCTTGCTATCAATAAGCTGTTGCTAGGATGTGAATGTTTCCATGGCAATGCATGGAACTCTTAGTTTCACTAACAGCACTGTTCTCCACATACACACACTCTTTCTTTTCTGAGATTATTTTTTCATACCTCAGGAACAAATATGGAAATGAAAACAGAACAAAACAGGCAAATCTTGCATCAGACTAAAACCTAGAAAGGCCTGAAGAATTCGGTGTGACTCCAGGTGAATGTTTCTGAGACAGCATCATGGTTTTCTCCATAGTTTATGGCTGCTTACTTCTACTTCAGATTTCTGGCATGGAGCAGAGAACGGTATCAGGTTTAAGAAAATTTCTGAGAGCTGAAAGGTGGTGGCTTATGCAGAGGAAGCATTTCCAGCACTGCCTTTCCGTGTGTGGAGCAATTCAGCAGGCAGAGCCCTCTGTGCATGTGCTCCGTGGGGATGGGGGAGCGGAGCCGGGCGGCAATTGCCGCCTGTTGGGTCTGGAATGGCACCTGGGGGCTGGAATGGCACCTGGGGGCTGGAAGGGCACCTGTTGGGTCTGGAATGGCACCTGCAGGGCTGGAATGGCACCTGCAGGGCTGGAATGGCACCTGTTGGGTCTGGAATGGCACCTGCAGGGCTGGAATGGCACCTGCAGGGCTGGAATGGCACCTGTTGGGGCTGGAATGGCACCTGTTGGGGCTGGAATGGCACCTGTTGGGGCTGGAGTGGCACCTGCAGGGCTGGAATGGCACCTGTTGGGGCTGGAATGGCACCTGCAGGGCTGGAATGGCACCTGGGGGACACCTGTGCCTGTGTCTTGCTGCCCTCCCAGTCACTCCTGCTCCAGCCTGGCTGTTGGGTGCTGAGATCTTCTTGTCAAGCTGTTCAAGTAAGCAAACATGAAACAGGTATTTACAAGTCAGGTGAGAAAATCAAGCCATGCAGCTACTTTTCCTCTCCTCCTCTCTGATTTTTACAGGAGGAAAAACACCTGGGAATGAAATTTGTTGTCTGCATCTGTTGCATCCCTCCCGAGGCAAAGGAGACAACAGGGGTAAGGCCATAGCTATCACCTCTGTCACTCCTTTTGTGATTTCTTTCTCAGGCAAAACACAGCAGACAGGGAGTTAAATGGCAAAGGGGGAAACAGAAGTGTCCCTTCTCACCTTGCTGCTCCATGGCCAAAACACACTGGGAGCTGCTGGCAGCACCCTGAGATGGGTCTAAACACTGACATCACACTCCTACTAAGGACTAAGAAAGGACTAAAGGGCTAAGAAACCCTTGACTGGCTCACCCAGCTGCTCTTTTCAGGAGACTTGCAGCTCACCCTACTGCTCAGTTGTTACCATGAGGCTGACTAGACACCTCAGGCTCAATTCACATACTTCTGAAGCTAGAGAGCAAAGCCAGAAGGAAGAAGAAGGTAGTAGGTTACAGAAAAATCATACACAGAATCTTGGGAGAGATTCTGATTCAGCACACAAAAAGTTGTAGATAAAGCAATAAAAGAAATCCTGATCTGTAGTTTCTTCTTTGGCTCCATTTATTAGATGGCTTTCTAGGAAAAAATGTGTGACAGTACATCCCAGAAAGTATAGCCCTTGAGGTGGTGAAGTTTGAGGGCAATGGTGATGATTTGCCACACTAGAAATAAGAGCCAGAAACTCATAAAATTCTTTAAAAGAGCTTTGTTTTAGAGTGGACCTGATCAACCGAAAACAAGAAGCACATTTATTCTGTTCTTACTGATAAATTCTGTTCTTAAATACAGGTTAAGAACCCAATTTATGAGCTATTTACATTCCACCCCTTCTGCCCCACAAAACTTGTGTGCCAACTTGTGCTAGACTCTCAAACATTCTCAGCATGACTTTTTTTCTCGTTAGCAATAACACACAAATAGCTCTGGCATTAATTACTTTGTGTTGTTTTTTTCCAAGTGGTTTTGACAGCTCTCCTTGATCATGGGACAACAATTTGCTTTGGAATAGTCAATTTTCTAGACAGTCACCTTAAAAAAAAAAACAGCTTTCTACAGCCAAAATAAAGAATATTTATGGAACTCCATTGTTAAAAATTGATCTGTTACTGCTTTTCATCATTTGGCTGGTCCCCTGCTTTCCACAGTCTAAAACCCCATGCAGTTAGAATCTCACCAGAATCACATATTCAGAGCGGTAGTCAGGATCTTCAGAAACAATTAATTTATCTCTCAGCAGCCACTGCCTTCCCTCACTTTGATATATCCGTTCTTCCGCTGAGCATATTTTCCAGTGCCACACTGAAAGTTTGTTTTTCAGTGCTTCCTTCTGAGAGGCCAATGAATCAAAAGTAGATTAGCCTCTGACCTACATACCTGTTTGAAGCATTTTTAACCCTAAAAGTATTGTTCCTCACATTCCAAAATTAATGTAGGGCCTGTGACCTGTAACTAGAAATAGCGATCTTACTGGTTCACTTGACAACATTAGTTGATTTCTCATAGCTACTACCTTAATAGTGGTCATAAGGCTGTTCTTTTTAACCAATATTACCTAAAGATTCTGAGCTGTGACAGCTGGGGACCCTTTGTTGCTCACAATGAACCAATTATTGCAAAGAGTTAAGTAATAAGATACACGTTTGGCTTAATCATGTTGCTCAAAAGCTGGAATGGGGGACTGCCACCAGCCCAAACAACTCATGAGAGCACCAGATAAAAAGCACAACACTATCAGAATTTCCATTACCTATGCTAAGTTCATAGAGAATGCCAAATGCATCCAGATTCTTTTTTTAATGTAGTCATTTATCCATTTTCAAAACACTTTCAAAACACTTTATTTGAATGAAAAGTGACTCAGCTTAAGACATGCCATAGTTTATGCTCGTTTGACCATTTCTAGTGCAGCTGAAGATAAATTATATGCCTGAATATGGTCCCAAACCCACATAGGCCAGTGGAATCCTGCACTGGACTTCAGTGGGCCGTGGAATTACAACAAAATGAGATTTACTGAAGGTAAGAAGAAGCATTGACAGAAGATAACACTTTGAAAGGCCTACATTAAGTTCCTAAGCACCATCTCCACAGGAAACTCAAGGGAAAAACACCAGCACATCTCTCAGCATTCCTTTCTGCCATGTAAATTATTTTCAAGGGGTACCTGCTACCTTCCCACTGCAAGACAATAATGTGGAAGCCCCTCTAGATTCTCAGCCAACTTCAGATGCTTCTGTGGGGCTGTTGCTGGGAAGATCACTGGCAGGACCCAAGGCTGTCCTCCCAGGCCAGAGGTAAGGAGGAACTAGCACAGTCATTGTCCTGTGCTGTTCCCATGGCTGCGGCTCTTGCACCCAAGCAAGCTTGTTTAAAGCAAACATGGTGCAGTCCTTTCCTCTGGCACCCCACCACAGGGTATAAACACACTTCTAACACACTTCTGCTTTCCATGACAACTGGTGGTTTTCATCCTTCCTGCTTTGAACACAGAGCTAAAACCCTTCTTTGCAAATGGAGAATGAATTCACAAAATAAGTTGGGGCTACAAACGCTGTCTGTTCCTATCATCTTCTCCCAGTCCCTACAAACATTTCTTGCCTTCTCTCATGGCAAGACCATCAAGAAGTGGAAGATAAAGGAGTATGAGATTTAAAAATTAGTATAGTGTAAATTAATTTAGATCAACAAACATTAAAAGTTAACCCAATGCAGTTTTGCACAATGTCACTATGAGGAAAGTGAAGGTTTCTTCCAGAGAAGGTAATGAATGAAGAAAAATTGAAGGCAACCTCTGAAATACTTCATGAACAGGATTGCAGACTTTGAACCAGGTGAGAATTTGGAAAGGTTCTAAGAAGGAATATTACAATTCCTAGCCCACTAAAACACATTTTTTTTATACCCTATAATTTCTAGATTTGCTTATCTAATAATACATTCTCTCAATTTTTTATTTCTCGTTTCAGATGAGTTAATTACAATAGCCTGTAAATATATTTTAAAATATTACAACTAAAACTGTTTCGCTATGTTTCCAACATGAGCTCTACTTAAATTAAGTTTTTGCTTGTGTATGAATCAAAAGAGTGCAAACCTATTCCAAGTACTCTTATTTGGTCATAGAATTTGATACAAACTGAGGTATGACTTTATAAAGAGAAATTGAATACTACAAAGTAAATCTATACAAAATAGATTATATTACACCATTTTCAGCCTTTACCAGTCTTTCTTTAATATTTTACTTTTCTCAGTTCTGCTTGTTTATGCAAGATAAAATTAATGTTTTCTTAATACCAAGGAACCTGATGTTTTCTGTATGTTTATCACTTACCTGTTTCAGTTTCTTGATCTAAGGCTGTCATTGCATAAAAACTGTCCTTTTATCTGCATTCACCAAATTTTATGTCTTGCATGCACTCATGACAGCTTGCTTTTCATTTTTGTTACTGCTAATAAAACTAACATTCTTTGACAGTTTTATCCTGAAAACATCTTTATTTCACCCTTGAGAAATGCAAGACAATATCTAATTTGGAGATGTGGCGTATCAGGAAATCTGGATTGCAGTTTAAGTTGAACAAGAACTGGCATCTAGTATGATCAGACATCTGCTAAAATGCCCCAAATTTCAGCACTAACAGAGCCATGCATATTTTCCTCACATTTTGAAAGTCATGTTTCCAGGGATGAAGGGGAGAAAAGCAGGGCATAACTTCTAGAAGATTCAATCTCACATTATTTTGGCAGCACTTTAGAGGCAGTCAGATGCCATTAAGACTTGGTATGGCCCACGGAGAAAAGGTGTGGGAGGCTTTCTGGTGGCACCAAGCCATCGGGACAGCTGGGTCAGCTAGGTGGGGACACTCTTCCAACTCTGATGGTGATTGTTTAGAACACAAGCAACGGCTCAGCAGAGGTGATGTAAGGACTTTCCTAAAGCAACAGGGCAGCATAAGTGGTCATAAGCTGGATACTGCCTTTGCCCATGGCAGGCCCCTGGAAGGTCAGACTGTCTGCTGGTGAGGGAGTGGGATAGAGTTTTTTGGGGCTGAGGAAATTGGATTCACACTCATGCTTTTATTCAATCCCCCACACAAAAAGCTTGTCTGTCCTAGACAATGGCTCCATCCCCTGTCTGTCTTCTAGTCTGTGTTTCTCTATCTGTTTTTCTCCCTGTATTCCTGTCAAAGGGTAGGAGCAGCTAAAACTGAGCTCAGCTGTGTTCCCTGCTGATTTGTACTGCAACATCTTGCTTAAATCTACTCTGCAAACAAATATAGAGTTAGCAAGAGTTTTGGCCTGCGTGAACCAGAATAAAATGAAATATTGTTCCTGGTACTCAGCTCCCTCTAAGAATAGAGAGCAGATACAGACTTGTTTCCAGAGATCAGTTCCAGCCTCCTCCTAGTACCAGCTGTTATTCCACAGATCCCTTTCACAGTCCTAGTCAAGTTTGGTTAGGCTCCAATCCTGACACTATTTAGCATTTCAATCCCTTTACTGCTCTCAAAAAATATTTGCAGAACCTGGTTGTTTGGAGCAGAAATATCCTCTCAATATTGAGGGAATATATAAACATTTGCTAGAAATGTGCTTTGCATATTTAGTTCTGTCTTAGGACTGGGAATGAACGGTTCTCAAGGCTCCTTCCAGCCTTAAAATTCTGCGATGTAAATTTATTTCCCTATGTATTCATCTCTCACTCTTTATAGATCCTAATCAGTCTATTTACCTTTGGTTTTCAATGGCCAGCAACTATTGTTAACCTTATATTGGCACAGTGTCTTAAATATAGACCTTTGTGAGGTGTTTAGACCAAAAGTTAAGAGAAAGAACTTCATCATTCCAATATTCCAGTATTTTCCAGTATTTTCCAGTATTTTCCAGTATTCCAATATTCACGTATTTTCTACAGTTAACATATAGTTAATCTAAAGTAAGGTTAGCAAATTTTTTTCCCCCTAGACTACAGTACAATACTGTATGTAATAATATATCATTTCAGCGAGGCTGAAGTTTTGATTCCCTTTGATGTATCACAGGTATCAGCTTGTCTACAGTTACTTGGGTAGCAATTATGTTCCTCCCAGGACACCTCAATAAAAGAACTCATTGTATGGTGGAAATCCTCACTTTGAAAGTGATCTTATCTAGATAGTATTGGCAAGTCTGGGTCATTTTTATTGTTTGCTGTTATTACTCTGGAAGGCAGCTTTTGCCTTTTTATCTGATTTGCAGTTGTTTACAAATTTCTTAGTGAGTGTAACCTCTGAGAAAAGAATATTGACAATGAATTGGCAGCCAAGATAGAATATTAGGAAGCATGGCTTCACAGTTTAGTGGTTTGAGCATTCAGATTAAAGTGAGAAGACTCAGGTTCCCATCCTGGTTTACACACCATTTGTGTGCTCTAGCCAAAGTCTGCTTGACATAAGTGATTGTTTAAACAGGAGTCCCAAGTTATTTATCCCCCAGGTGAACAGGCAAGACATGTAGCTAAAGACCAAACCTTTTTTTGTTACACCTTTTTTCACAGCTACTCTGAACTCCTATGAGCAATGCCACAACTGTAACAATAACAACAACAACAAAAACAACAAAGGTAAAATCTTTTGAGAAGGAAAATACTGATACTTTTTTCATAGGGAAATGGAAAGTGATGTCAGGAGAGGAAGAACTCTGCATATGTGCTGTAACCAGGGAGCTCCTGCTTAGCAAGGGGGCAGCTACTTGGAAAGAAAGCAATGGTCCCTGCAGTGTCACCTGCAACCTGGGCAGCATGCTCTGAGATTGCTCACAAGATCAAACTCCTCAATCTAGACAGGTGGAGGGGCACCTTCAATGACATCTCATATGGATTCCTTTATTTTACAGTAAAATGGGAATGTCACACTGTCAGATAGAGTGCCTATCAGCCTAGCAGCAAACAGATGGCAATTGAATACAAATTGTTTTATTTAGCCATCTCAGGCAGCTGTCAGTGGGGATAACTGAAATAAACTCATAGTCAGTGCCAAAGATTAACACTAAGACTTAAATGAGATCACCACATTCCTGTCTCAGACCTTGCCATAATCTAGCATTTCTATAACACATATACCTCTATACTATTTCATCTCTCAGTCA
Source organism: Parus major (assembly GCF_001522545.3). NCBI lineage: Eukaryota > Metazoa > Chordata > Aves > Passeriformes > Paridae > Parus > Parus major. The sequence goes on along the minus strand of NC_031770.1, from coordinate 54,630,788 downwards.
TGCACAACAGCTAGCTACAGCAGTGTGTAAGTCTCCTTTTCCCATTTTCAGTATTTCACAACCATCAAAAGAACTGTGTGGATGTTCTACAGAAAATAAGATGACCTTTGGCTTTTCAATTTATGGAATATTAAACTATAAGTGTTGAATTCACAACATTCTGCTTGTCACAAACTTCAGCTTTCTTTGCACCTACCTAGGATTTAGCACTTCATTCTCCTTTTACAATTTTTTTGCCAAAATATGGCAAAAAATTATATCCACAGAAAGCCTAACTAGCCCTCAAATAATCTATTAGTGGTCAATTCCCACATACAGATAGTCTGCAGCGAGCTTTTTGATCTCCAAGTGAATTACTTGCACATAAGAAAAATGTTCATTTATTTCTTACGTTTGTTTAAACACTGTCAGATATACGACATATATTGTTAGCTGATTGTTTAATATTTCATAAGGGGTGGGGGCATGCTATGAGCACTTTTCTGTCACGTACCAGTGAGGAGATTGCAGGTGTCACCATGTTCAGTTGAACTGAAATCTTCTCAAACTTTGTCCCATGCAGCAATTCCTTCCCCAGGTATCAGAACCAGGTCCAGCCTGATCCCAAAAAACCTTGACCTGAAGGCTGGAAGGTTTGGAAGGACTGAACTGTCAGCAGCAAAAGTCTGCCTATTGAGTCTTTTTCTTCTCCTTCTCATGGTGTGACCCTTGGGGTAGTCCTGTGCAGGGCCAGGTGTAGGACTTTGGTGACCCTTGTGGGTCCCTTCCACCTTCAGATATTCTATCACTCTGTGAAAATTTTTCCTAAGATCAGAAAAAAGAGTTTTAAAGTTTCTGGGAAACTCAGCATGTATCTGAATTCAGTGCCAAGGGAGCACTACCTTTGCAAAGGGCTATTCTTTTATTATCTTATTCACTCATATAAAATCATCTTAATGTACAATAGGCAATTGGATACCATTTGAGCAAAATAAGATAAAATGTAACTAGATTGCAACCTTTCAGTCAAGCTAATGCAACTATCTTTCTTGCAGTGGAAATCCCTAGCTCACCTCTTTTTCTCATGTCAGTTTTCCAGTCATCTGATTTTCAACTCAACTGGGGCTATGCTGACACAAAGCACTTGAAACAGTTACTCATAAATGCTGCAGTGCTACTTACATCTTATTCTGTCCCCAGTGGTTATCATGTATTATTTCCTATATTATCTGACAGTAACTGCCACAGGCTTACTAGAAGAGTTGGTTCAAATGCATAAAGAATACAGCTACATAAATAACTGTGTATCTTGGGTGCTTATAGATCTAGTTCTGATTTAATTAACCTAAAGCATGTAATTTAAATAGGAGGTGAATGCATGAATACCTCTGTGGCTGAACTGCAAATCAGTAATTCATAAACTAAGGCCATAGCTTGCTTAACATTCACAAAACATTCCCACAGATTCGATTTTTTTCCTCCAATCCAGGGAGCAATTAAAATAACACTAAAAATTAATCCATCACTGGGTTTTTGCTCATGCAGTAAACAGCACTCTCTTCCTGAGGAGAAATCAAACTAGGTAAGACCAGCAGTTCAAACCCAGTTTTCCTAAACCGGTGGGACAGGGACAAAGGGAAAGGAAAAAGGAAGAAGAAAATGGGAAAAGGAAAAGGAAGAAATAGAAAAAAGAAAAAAGAAAAAAGAAAAAAGAAAAAAGAAAAAAAAAAGAAAAAAAAAATTTAAAAAAAAAGAAGAAAGAAAAAAAGAAAAGGAAAAAAAAAGGAAGTGTTAAGTCTTCCTCAAAAAATAAAAAAAAAGAAAAGGAGAGCTCACTTTTCTGTTTTTGCACACTGTTTTCTTTGACAAAAATATTTTTACAACCCCAAGTCTATCTGGCTTTTCATGCCTTTTCCCAGGAGTTCTCCTAATGCAACAGCAAATGAGGACATGCTGAGCAAATTCACTCAGATTTGACATGGTAAAGGACAATGCTGAGCAAAGAATAGCTGCATCTTTAGCAAACCTACAGAACTGTTTCCCTTACTGCAGAATTTCTGAATAGGAAAAATGTATTTCCTTTGAAGAAACCATTCACAAAGATAGTTTTAGGTGGATGTGTAGTGTTTGCTGAGGCAAACTAGATAATGGGGGTGCTTGTTTGCATGCCAGCAGCTTGGAAACTCAGATTATTCATAAAACAAATTAGAGATCAGCAACTCACTGTTAAGAGTGCATATATAGTGAATGGCTAACAGTGGCCAAAAAGAGCAGATAATCATACATGAAGGAATATGAATTGTTGTAGAAAATATCTGCATACCTAGTATTATAGTGCCATATCTTTGGAAGTAATTGAACTCTACCCTTAACTTCACTGCCTACTGGCAGTCATAATGCATTGGTAGAGGAAGAGACACTGACATTTGAAAATATTACATTAAGTACAGATGGGTGTTAATGTTTTTCAGACAAAACAGGGCTAAATACAAAATGCCTACAATTCAATTTTGTTGTTATTTACAGCTGACATTGGATTTACGATGAATGTGTAAGGATAAAGATAGGTGTAGGTGGTTCTCAGACAGTAGAAAATAGCATTAACATAGCACACTTGTCTATGAAAAAACACAAGGTTACAAACAGACACCAAGGAAGGCTCACTGGCAGTTCCTCATGGATTATCATAGTTAATATCATTATTATGGTACTCATCACAAAAAC